>NC_067229.1:20167500-20415000 GCF_019924925.1 Ctenopharyngodon idella | reverse complement strand
TGAATGAGTTTATAGTCTATAATCTATATCTAATCTATATACACACAATTTAATAATTGCAAATATTAAATTATATATATAATTTGAAATGTGACACATGAATTATGTTTTTGCCGATCTTAACACTTTCAAAATCTGAATAAAGCAGAGATTTTTTTTGTGTCAAATTTCTGAACTTACGGACTGTTACCCTGTTTGGCCTGCGTTCAGTGCTCTGCTGTGAATGCTGGGAAGGCACTGCTGTTAATATAATAGAGCAGATCTGCTTCAACTGAACACAATACCATGTTAAGACCTGATCTGAGCTTCACTGTCACAGCCAAACGCTACATATCAGAGAGCGCCACAGGAATACAGCCACGTCCAGCACTTCAGACTCTCCCTGATGAACAGAGGATAGAAATAGGATTAGAGGGGAAATCATATAAGCAGTTAATTGAACAACAATACCTTTATTCAGAGAATGTTGGATCAGAATCTAAGAGCTCCACACTCCCAAAATGGAATGCTGGGATGTTTTTGTCATTTGATCCTTTAGAGTTTTTGAAATTTTACATTAAATTATTTGTTATTTTGTTACACAGTTAAAATACATTTACATTGATAATAACGCTAATACATGTTGTTGTATCTATAAGAAAATATTTATCTTTTTATGTAGTTCATTAGGTATTACACACATCCATATGTAATTACGGTAACACTTTACAATAAGGTTCATTAGTTAACATTAGTTAACCACATTAGTTAACATGAACTAATAATGAACTGCCCTTCTACAGCATTTATTAATCTTTGTTAATGTTAATTTCAACATTTACTAATACATTATTAAAATCTTGTTAACATTAGTTAATGCACTGTGAACTAACATGAACAAATAATGAACAACTGTATTTTCATTAACTAACGTTAACGAAGATTAGTAAATACAGTAACAAATGTATTGCTCATGGTTAGTTCATGTTAGTTAATACATTAACTAATGTTTAACTAATGAACCTTATTGTAAAGTGTTACCGTAATTACAATGTAATAATAAAGTTTGTTATTTTACATTTAAGTACTGAGTAATATTAATTAACTACATGTACTTACTATAGGGTTAGGATTAGGGTTTGGTTTAGGGTTAGTTGCATGCAATTATGTATAATTTATAGTTATTACTGAAGTAACTACATGTGGCATGTAACAAGGACGCTGTAAAATAAAGCATTACCGAATTTTCTTTAACACAATTATCATACATCTCTGATTTGACAGCACGATACTCCAAAGAGTTGAGTACTGGGAGCTTTTTTTTCTTTTCTTTTTTTTACTTGATATTGAAAAAAATATTTGGTAAATATTTGAAGAGTTTTCATTAATTTTGTTGTTTTATGTGTTTAATCTAAATATAATTAATAATAATTATAATAACACTAACAAAAAAACTATTTAGAAGTTGCTGCTAATAATTGTATAGTTAATACATGGTATTCATTAGTTATTACACATTACTTACATGTGTAATTACAATGTAATAAACAATAATTTAAGATTTTCTTTAAAACAGTGATCAAACATGTCTTATCTTAAAGCATGACATTCCAAAAATTTGCTGGGATATAGCTTTTTGACTTAACATTGATAGAAATCATGTTTATTAGTTATTAATCAGTCTGTATATAATCAATAAATTATATATAAAAATTAAACATATGTATTGCAATGTTTTCCTATAGCTGAGTGGTAATTGATACACATTTCTTTGCATGTCAAATGTAGGTGAGAGGGTGCGTGTGTGTGTGTGTGTGTGTGTGTGTGTGTGTGTGTGTGTGTGTGTGTGTGTGTGTGTGTGTGTGTCTTGTGGGATTACAGGGATTCCTCTGCGTTTTCTCTGGGGAGGCCGGTCAGGATGGTGAGTCCCCAGGGTAAGACCGCAGCACACTAGCTGTGTGTTCCCATATAATGAGGGTCAACAACAGTTGTTTAATTTAGCAAAAGAAAAAAGAAACCATTGAGCCTTTCAAATCACAAAGGCTGTGACTGTCACCCAAATCAAGATGTATGGATTTGATTCATGTCGGCATTCTGGGAAATATCCAGCGGGTCGAGCTTTTCCCAGAGTCGAAACAAGTAAATGGGACTTTTATGAAGTGTGTGACGCAAGAAATCAAATTTTCAACAGTTAGTCGAAAAATTAGAAAGAGTAGAATTTCTCTTCCAGAGATTCCCAAGTTTTGTGATTTGCTCATTTTAACTGGGACATCATAGATTAGATGTTCTATTTTAATGTTATATGATTATTTAATATGATTTATATCATTATTGATATATCTGGGTGCACATAATTCTATAGAAAGTGTTATAAACTAAAATGTCTGTCATGCACAATATATAACTCTTAGATGAAAAGGTTCATTGGGGTCTATATAGAACCCTAGGGTTCTTAACTCAATTTTAAAGAATGCTTTATGCCAAAAAGTTCTATATAAGAAGAAATGTCTTAAATTATTGCATAATACTTTCATGTTTAACTTTTTTTTTTTTTTTCCAGTGATAAAGGAGCTGTTTAATTTATAATAATTCACAAAAAGATTAAAAATGAGCTAAAAAAAAAAAATGAATTAAAACTAAACCCTTAAAATGATCCCTAATAGGTTCTATATATGAAATGCCTGACAGAACCCTGTAAGGTTCTATATAGAACCTTTTCTTAAGAGTGCATGCATAAATTGATCAGATTTCCAAAAATGTACACTTAAATCTCAAAAAGAAAATGTAAAATAAATATGTAATAATAAATAAATAATACACATATAATAATATACTAATATCCAGGCCTAGGTGGAATCTGAAACTGTTGTTGATTTATTTGTTTATTTATTTATACAAAATATACAAGCAAGATACAATAACAATACGAAGCTTCACACTTTGTTGGTAGCATTTCCGTTTCAGTGATGTCTATGTAACATACAAGTCCTAGTGTTGTCAGTTTAGCAGTTGAGTCTGTGTCTCTGCTGGTATTTATTTAAGGGGGGAGATGATGTAGATGATGTATTTGTTTGTAGGGGCTGTTGGGGGCTCTTTAGTGCTCAACTGAGAGGAAGACCTGCTGTAGTGATCCAGCCTGATGAAAAGTGAGGCTACCGCTGGGTGCTGAGAAAATGAGAGCCATTACTGGGCCAAAAACACTGTCATTTGGGTAAAGAATGAGGCAGCGAGAGGTGCAGCCGGGCTGGGATACAGAGCTTGATGTTACAAAAGGGGGGCCAAGGGGGAGACGGCAATTTTACCTGGCAGGGCTTTGAGGTGCTAGCGAACCGCAGATGAGACTGTAATCAGAAGGCAAAGGCCTTCTCGAGCTTTGTGCCGAGGTGCTCAGAACTGTAACAAAAATAAGTCTGCAAAGCGAAACCATGTCCAAAGACTCTAGAGTCAATATCAGTGCAGGACTCAAATGAGGGCCCACTTTGAGATAGCAAATACAACAGTGCAATAAAGCTGGACTCAATTCTCATAGTTCTCTAAGATCCTCATTAATCATCATATTTTGCCCCAAAAAAATGTTATTTGATATGTTACATCATTTGAAAATGTTTCATGATGATGATGATAATGGTAGCACTTTATTTTGCAGTCCTGATCCCCATGTACATACTATGTACTTATTATAACTATAGGTACTAATCCTGAACCTAGCCCTAAATCTAACCTTAACCCATGTAGTTACCTTATATTACCCAGTACTTTCTTAGGTAAATACACTGTAAGTACACATACATGCATGTACTGTAAAATAAAGTGCAACCATAATAATAATATTAAAATGTTGGCTGTACTAAATTAATTCTTACAGTTGTGACATCTTAATAATAATAATAATAATAATAATAATAATAATAATCATGAACTTTATTATTAACAACAACTGTAATAATTCAGGGCAACAAATTGGTAAATTATTATTATTATTATTAGTAGTAGTAGTAGTAGTGGTGGTATGGTATTAATAATATCTATAATAATAATCATCGCGAATTATATTATTAAAGGGTTAGTTCACCCAAAAAAATGAAAATTCTGTCATTAATTAATCCGTTTAATTAGTCCGTTCATCTTCGGAGCACAAATTAAGATATTTTTGATGAAATCCGAGAGCTTTCTATCCCCCCATAGACAGCTACGCAACTGACACTTGGACGCTTTAAAAAGTTCATAAAGAGATCATAAAACTAATCCATATGAATTGAGCGGTTTAGTCCAAATTTTCTGAAGAGACTCGATTGCTTTATATGATGAAAAGATTTAATTTAGGCTTTTATTCACATATAAACATTCATCAACACATACATCAGTTGTAGTAAAAGAAAGCTCAAGCATGTTTGCTTGATGTGTGAGAACCAATGATGTTCATTCCCATGCGTTACACAGCACGTTTGAGCTTTCGGAAGAGGATTGTTCTCGCGCATCAAGCAGGTTCGTTTGAGCTTCTGTTTATGTTCACTGATCAATGTTTGTATGTGAATAAAAGCCTAAATTAAATCTGTTCATCATATAAAGCTATCGAGTCTCTTCAGAAAATTTAGACTAAACCGCTCAATTCATATGGATTAGTTTTACGATCTCTTTATGAACTTTGTGAAGCGTCGAAGTGGTAGTAATAGTAGTAGTAGTAGCAGCAGCAGCAGCAGCAGTGTTAGTATTATTAGTAGTAATAGTAGCAGCAGCAGCAGTATTATTATTATTATTATTACTACTAGTAGTAGTATTTATTAATAATAATAATAATAATTGTGTGTGTGTGTGTGTGTGTGTGTGTGTGTGGTTTTGTTTTGTGATTCTCTAAAGAAAATGTGACATTCATTTGCCCAAGCAAAACTTCATCATCATACTATGGTATTGTTGCCAGGACTTTGCTATGCAGTTACTAAGGTGTTCTGAGTGTTTTCGTGTGTTGCTAGGGCGTTGTGATATGGTTGCTAGGGTGATCTGGGTTGGTGCTTACTAGTGTTTAGTGTCCGCCAAAAGAAAACTCATATTTCATGAATTAGGGTTAGTATAAGCAATAGCAATAGTGGCTTTTATTAAATATTATTCTATAAAATAATAATACGGTTTATGTTTATTATAAATAATAGTGTTTTAAACTGAGTGAATCTTACCATTTTGTAGTTTCCTGTGAAATTCCAATCAAAGGTCGTCCATCATTTGTTACCCTCAAGTTTCAATTTTACCACAATTTCTTCTGTATTGAAAAGAAAAGGGATTTAATTTGAGCACTTTTCTAATTGATGGAGCTCATTTAGGCTGGTTGTGAATGACAGGAAATGCTTGTGAGTCGCACCACTTCTTGTTTATGAAGCTGAATTTCAAATCACTCTGCCTCCACATCTGTCATCTTTAGGGTTAAAGGACACAGATGGCAGACTTGCTGGCATTCAACCAAAGCGCAGTGTGCCAATTGGATGCCAGGCTGTGAAGAGGGAAACTTCTCATCTCCCTGTTAACTATCTCAGGTCTCTGTGACACCAGATGTCCCTCGAATGTTCTTGAGCGACAACTTATGTTGTTGCAATCTTGGTTTTAATCACTCTCATTTATCCAAATGGGCCTCCAATAGCTTTGAATAGAAAATTAGGCGTCTCAGCGAAGGCTTGAATCAGGATAAATCATTTAAGGGTTTGACATCACGCACATAAACTTTGTCTCGTATCTCCAGGCGGAAATGAAGCAAGCGTTTGATACTTAAACACTAATCACATAGCTAAGTCCATTTGTTTTGGTGACTGGCCGAGCATTAGGCCTCTTCTGGACTTCAGTCAAGTCGAAGCTCATCGTTTTGATCTTCAATATTAAGTCCATTTAAGCGATAATTGAAGTTGGGGAGCGGACGATAAACCACATAGCCCTTCGTGTCCATCCGACGCGCTGCAGTAAATGATATACCTCGTGGTGTAAATATGCGGCTGGTATTGCGCTGAAATTTGAAAGCATATTAGTGTTATCCCTTCCCCTCAGGCAATTGGTCTTTTATGCCGTCAGATTCTCGCTTCTGATAATATTAAGTGGAATTTGCCTCGCATATCTGCAAAAATGGCTTTAACCGCTAACACATATGAATATGTTAATGTCGCGTGGGGAAATCTGCCATTTTACAGAAAGAATGACTGATCCGTCCCAAAGATCTTTAAGGTAAAATTAAAGCAGCCCTCATATTTAGCATCTATTTTGTCCTTTAGATGGAGGAATTTGAATATGACTAAATTACATTTTCTTTAATATCTCCTCTGGAAATTAGACCATTTGGCTTGGAGTCATATTCATTTCTGATGATGTTTTGAAATGCATTCGTTTTTAATGCATGGCTTAAACTAAAACATAATTCTGAATGGCCTCTTTTCTGTGATTTGTTTCATATTTTATGCTGTACACTCTTAAAAAGGAAAGGTTCTTTATTAAAATTGAGGGTTCCACACTCTTAGAAGAAAGGGTTCTATATAGAACCTTAAAGGGTTCTGTCAGAAGCTTCATAAACCCATTAAACATCAAGTATTATGCAATTACTTAAATAGATCCTTTTCGCCACAAAGCGTTCTTCAAAATTGAGACAAGAACCTTGGGGTTCCATATATAACCTTTTTGAAGAACCTTTACCATCCATGAAACCTTTATTTTTTATTTTTTTGTGTTTTCTGTTTACATTTTAATTTTAGTAAAAGTTTTATTAATTTTGTTGCGTGTTTTTTTAGTTTATATTTGATTAGTATTTGCTTTGTTTTTTTATATGTATATATAATATATATATATATATATATATATATATATATATATATATGATTGCTTTTTATTTCATTTTTAGTTTTAGTTATTTTAGTACATCAGGTTAAACTAAATAAACCTGAGAAATGTTATTTTGGCAACTAGTGGAAATAAAATAAGTTTAAGTTTCAAGTAACAAAAGCTTTAGTTTGGATCTTTTATTTTTAATGCTGCTGTTGTGTTTTGCAGACATTTTTATCAGTTTACCACTATTAAGTACAAATATATAATTCTTTTTTTTTTTTTTTGCTCCGACCCAGAATGTAAACACTATTGTTTTATGAAATGAAAGCAAATTCTTCACCTAATGCATTTCTATGTATATGCAAGTGCCTGAGACAGTTTTTGGCAAATGCTGTCTGTGCTGTTTTACAGATTCAAAAATACCTCCGCAAATGATCAAAATTTAATTAGCAATATAAATGCCAGAAAGAGCACATTATGTGCAATTGTCTTGCTATCTTTCCAGAAATTAGTCTTTTTAAATGAATTTGCTGTATTAATCATCTTGAAAATATTTTTGATCACTGAATTAATAGTTTTCCATCCTGTTTTTAGGTATTCATTGACATAGGTGATTGCCTCTTAATTACTACAACGGCCTCCTCCTATTCTGTCTTATTAATTCATGTTTCCTGGCACAGTCCCAAAAGGCAGTCTCGCCCTATATCTTCTAATTACTTCTGTAATTGAATTTGCTCACTGTTTCTGGGTGATTTTTTTCAAGGAACTGTTTGTTCGGCAGTTTATTGTGTCTTTGTGTGCCGGTCCTCAGCAGACAGAACATGTAGGGCCTCTTTTCTCTTTTCTCATTAATTTTCCAGAGCCTGCCTTCAGTTATTTATTTATTATTACCTGCCGAGGCGGCCCCTAACCGTGTGAACGCCGGCGCAAACAGGGTGGAGGAAATTAATTAATTAGGATTGGTGAAACAATTACCTTGGGCCTCTCTCAGTCAGTCATTTGCTGAAGCCTTCACCGATTTGAGAAGTACTTTGAAGTGCCATTACAGATACGCCATGCGGGGCGAGACTGCGGCACTGCGGTCGGCGCTGTGTAAATGTGTTTCCGAATAAGATCTGGAGTGAGTTGTACACCGCACTGTTGGTGTAGAGCATAAAGCGATATAATTTAATCCATAAGAAAGGATATATCTGGAAGGCGTCCGAGACGCATCGGAGCCCCGGCATAAAAGTCACTCAAGTTAATGCAGAGATTAATGGCGTAATTGAATGCGGCAAGCGGCGGCACGAGCGGACGCTCGTCTCGGGCCCTTATCGGAGCCCATCGCGGCCGCTCGACTGACCGCCGATGGACCCTCAGGGCTCATTGTCCTCGTGTCAGAGGCCATTATCCGGCGGCAGCGGCGGAAAATTCTTCCCTCCGCTCTGACGGTGCATGTGTGTCTTTGAAAAACTTTCCCCCACTCGTCCATTGATTTATTTTTCCTTTTCGCCTCTCCTATCTCCCCTCCTTTTGTTTCCTTATCGTCGCTTCAGGTTATTATGTGCAAAGTATTGACAGCACTAGAAGGCCTGTGGTCGATGGCGGGCTAATGCATCCGTAATCCCGCCTTTGTTACGGCGGAATGTTTCGCGCGGGTCTCCGATGAGGAGAGAGGTGCAAAGCTGTTGATCCAGGTTTTATTTGTCACGAAGCCCATCCATCAATCAAACCCGAGACCATCTGACTGACTGAATGACACGCCGACTGGGCTGAGGAAATTTGATAACGCCGTATTGTCAGGCAGCTTCACTGACTTTTTTTCCCTCCCGATAAGAAATACATTTGACTGGAGCAGATAAGAGCACAAGGGGTAAAGCCTTAAAGAGAGAGGGTGACACATATGCCATAAGAGGGGGGCTTTTCTTCCTTTAAGAGCCCTGGTGTAAATGATAGGTTTGGCAAACAGGACAAACACAGATTCAAAAGCCGGCAACATCCAAGTGCAATGGATATACCTAGATTATTTAAAAAGATGCCAGATAGTAACAATTCCCCATCTGTTTGTGCCATTATGGAAACTGCATGCTAGAGTACGCAGAGAGAAGCATAATGCCATGTTTTGCACCCGGGTTTAGGGCGTCACTGCATTATCGCCGTGCATTTAATGCACTGCTGGTCAATGTCGCCGCAGTATGTTTTATAATAACGAAGTACATCTATAGGCTTTCTCCAATTGTAAGCACCTCACTGTAACCTAAATGTTTGCTTATTCAGAGAAAAGAAGGGATTATTCAAAATCATTTTTGTGGTAATCAACATAAAGTCACAGTTAAGCTTAACTTGTACCAGAATATTCCTTTAAATTCTGCCACTTATTAGAGTACATTAGATTAACTGAATGCTGTTTACAGTTGTGGTCACGATCACTGGTGTACATTTATTGGTTCATCCATTTTTGAATTTAGAGAACTAGCCATTTTGTATCAACTTTGAGATACACTTGCTTAGACCTTCAAAGGGCTGATACATCATTGGGCCTCATTCATGATACAAATTTCTGTGTAAATCCTTTATGTAAGAATAGATTTACTATGATTTAGACAAAAAAAAAAAAAAAAAAAAACTGACCCTTTGGTATGGTGTAATTCAGAAAACACCTTTATGTGGTCACTCATAATATAATCAAAATAAGTGCATTTTAATCCATTTAATGTTATTATTAAATACATGACATATATATTAGCAGACAAATACTGAAGCTCAAGAATTCTTGTTCCAAACTCATTTGTTCCTGACCATCTTCCCAACATTAGCTGCAGAGGAACACTGACCCATAAAAAGATTCTTGAGCAAAGGCGAAGAAAGCAAAGAAATTACCAGAGGGCAAGAAAATGGACGTTATTGTGACCCGTACATTAACACACTGTATGATTAAGTAAGTTTTTGTGCTGTAATGACCAGAGGCTAAGGAGTCCGAAAAGAAAGGGAAAAAAATCAATGTAAGACTGCAGCAGATTAGCTTGACAAATTACATGCGCTCGACTGGCCCATTGTACAGTATGTCTCCTATATTCTTTAAGAAGACATCACAAAATGGAGCTGCCAAATGGCGAATGGACTCCCAAGATCATTTTTATTGATTTTGCACAAACATCAATGAAGGATTGGGGTGGTCGTGTGCTCCTTGTGTCTTGGATGTGTGACAGGACGGGATCCAAATGCCGCTGCATCAATACTAGGTCAGGCGCTGTCATTGTTCCTGCCGATGGATGATCTCGTTCTTGAGATCTCCTCATCTAGAGGACAACAACAACTCTTCAGTGACTGAGTTTTGGCTAGACAAATATTT
Source organism: Ctenopharyngodon idella (assembly GCF_019924925.1). Lineage (NCBI taxonomy): Eukaryota > Metazoa > Chordata > Actinopteri > Cypriniformes > Xenocyprididae > Ctenopharyngodon > Ctenopharyngodon idella. The sequence goes on along the minus strand of NC_067229.1, from coordinate 20,404,898 downwards.
CTGTTGTTGAAGAAGCTGCAAAAACTGACCTGGGTGTTGTGGCTTGGTTGTAATGATAAAAAAAAAAAAAAACATTTGTTTACATCAAAACCTTTGTAGTAAAAACAAAATGTGTAGATGATATTTGTCTCATATTCGGTTTGAAAGTCTCTTTAACATCACCATTATTTATCAGAAACAGCAATGACATTAAACTGTGATTAAATGGAGACTTTTTCTCCTGAGAAATAGACCCTAATAATCTCACTTGAGTTTCAAAGGTGAGCCCAACAATGTCTCAAACTGCACTTTCTTGCCAAAGATACCAACCAGGACATTTTATTGCTCAGAAGATGACTTTCTCATGAGTCTTGACTGAGTTCTCAGCTGTGTGTCATTTAACTATCTTTGTCTCAGACTTATCTCGAGCAATAACAAAAGACATACACTCTTACAAATAAAGGTTCTTTTTTAGCATCAACATTCATGGAACCTTTCCATTCTATGAAGGGTTCTTTAGATTCTTTACACTGAGAATAATTGGTTCTTTTAAGAAGTGTTCACTCAAAGGTTCATTCTGAAACCAAAAATGGTTATTCTACACTATTAAAAATAAAGATTTTCTACTGGCATCAATGGTTCTATGAAGAACCTTAAGTAGAACCTTTCTATTTCATAAAAGGATCTTTGGATTTTTAAAACATTCTTTACACCAAGAAAAAAATTGTTCTTTTAAGAACTGTTCACTGAAAGGTTCTTTGTGGAACCAAAACTGATTCTTCCTTGGCATCACTGCGAATACCTCTTTATGAGACCTTAAGGAGTGTATTGTAAGAGTATACAATTAAAATATGGATAGCATAGATAATAGCATGTGGTTTCAGTAAAATTAAAGGAGAAATGTTTAAGTTCTTATTGAGATCTTTGAATTTTGAATGCAGGCTTTGGCATATGAGCACAGTTTGAGACATCATTGAGATCTCCTCTGAAACTATGCAAAAGAGTCATTTTAAGATCTCATGTGTGATTTTTCTTACAGGAACATTTGTTAAAACTGCAAGACCAATCTATCTGAGCTCTATATTTGTACCGTACATCAACAATTGTCTCATTTGTGTCTATTTTTTAGGAGAAACCTTTGTTGATACATCTAAACATATCTTAATGAGCAATAACACGAGTCTATCAAATGATAGAAGCAAATTATATTCAAATTATATCAATAAAAAATGAGAATATTGTCATTTGTCAAACAATTCCCTTTGACGACAGCTTTGTGTCTTAAAGAGAAAAAAATGTTAATCTTGTTTCTACTAAAACTAGTTTTTGTGAGTCAACTCTTCATGTCAACGCACTCTCTCTCCGCTAGAGCTGTATTAATGCCATCTATCAGCACATGAGCAGAGCATGTAACGTGATAAGAACTGGCAGCATGATTCATTTGATTCTATTAGCATGTATCAGTGTGGCAGAGTTACATGGCAGCGTTAAACGGAGCAGATGTTAACAGTGGGAGGTGATGGAACAGCTTACACACACACACAGATGCCGCAAACTGTTGCGTGCACTTGTCAGCGAGTGTAAACGCGCGTGTGTGCTTTATGATGCCATTTAAAGGAGAGTGTCGTAACGTAGGCCGTTTCCCACAGCGGCCCCACATCTCGCTGTGTGTGAATGGACGTTCCTACACCTCCATAACTCACGTTTTCTTTGCTTTTCACACACAGGCAAACGCTTGTGATTTATCTTCCCATGAGCTGGTGGCATTTATGGGCTAGTTGTGAAATTCTACAACAACAGTATAAACAAGTGGGAAAGAAAAGCACAGGATGGAGAAATGCGTGTGGAGTCACGGCCGGTCCGTCTGAGCACGAGACCTTCCTGCAGTTCTGTCATTAAGTGTGTGTACATGAGTGAATATTACTCGCTGGAGGCGCTCAAGCCTGACTCGATGCTTGGAGTTAATTGTGTTTTTTTCCTGTATTAAACTTTTAAAAATCCAATTAGGAGCTTGAGTTCATTAAGGAAGACTATTTGGAGTTTCAGAAACAATATCTTAAGTGCGTCCTAAAAAATGGTTAAGCTTTGAAGTCATTTTATTTTCTGATAATAATTATAGCCTTCATGTGAGCTTAGTGTCTGTCACTAAATACACACCTCCTCAGAGAAACATTTATTCATTTATTGATCTTTCATTGCTCTCAAGACTTAATGGGGTTTTTAGTTCTTAGTGTCGTTCTTAGATGTTTTTTTCCTAACATTCCTTAGGAATAAAACTACAAAAGAGAAAACTGTTAACAAACCCATTGGAAAGAAAAACTACAGTTACTATTGAACATCCCAATTGTTTCTCATAGACAGCAATGAAGAACAAATTAAGACTTTTGCTCTTAAGCCTCCTGCTATTTTGCACCTGAGAAAAAAAAGAAAGAAAAAAAAAAAGAGTAATCTCATATGTCTCCTTTAGTTTAGGAATAAATCTTTATAATATCTCAAACATGCTTAAGTTTGCCAAAGATTTATTTCTGGAACTTGTTTATTTCTAACAGGGTGCTATTTATAGCTCATGGGATTTTAACTTTGTCTCAGATGTTTAAACATTTATGTGAAAACCATATCTCAGATAACATGCTCTTGAAAGAACTTGATAAGAAATGTTTGAGTTTATTGAAAAATCTGGCGTTTTATTTTAGAGTTCTGTGTTTTGGCAAATCTGAGTACAGTTTGTGATATTGTTGAGATCTTTTCTGAAAATCTAAAGTCTTATTTGTGATTTTTCTTTCATACCAGTCTTTTTTTCATGTTCTATACAAATATATATGTAATTAAAATATATATATGTATATGTATATATGTATAATATATATGTAGAGAATACATATATGTCAAATATATATGTATTCTAAAAAAAAAAAAAAAAGTTCTTTTAAGAAATGATCCCAGGAAGGTTCTTCTATAGCATCACTGAAGAAAAAGAAGAAAATAAAACCTTACTGAGACCTTTATTTTTAAGAGTGTATATGATTATTCTACTGTATATTTATACATATAGACATGTTGACTGAAAGTGAAAAAAAATGTTCAGATGATGATGTTGCCTTATCTAACCACACCACCAAAAATGTGTTTTCAATGTAATTTAGAACAGACTAATAGCATCTCCAAAAACCATCCATTGTGTCTTTTTGTCTGAGATCTGGTGGGGGTGCGACACCACATTGATCTCCCTCTAGTCACAAAAGGCCGGTCTTTATTTTTGCTGGATTTCCCTTCGCTTGAGGAAAAAGTCCACAAGATAGCTGTATTGATCCAGTGCACTGGACAGCCATCAAACCCAGTCTCTGCTCATCTCAGATGGTGGTCCAGAGCCAGTGGCCATACAGATATCTCCGCACAACCTGCCAGTGCTGGAACACTGTGTGTTTCCTCTTCTGGGAACAAGCGAACCATTCAAATACTTCAACGAGGCCAGAGATTGAGTGAATCACATGTCCCCAAGTCCATTATGATGTGTGGAAACTCTCCAATTAACAGTTTCAGTCTGAGGGGAAGTTTGTAGGAGAATGCAGTTTTAGGAAGGTTATGGTAGGGTTTCAGTGTAACGTTGGTTTAAAGTTAAATGCTGAATAAAGATAGAGAATTATTTGTCCTATACTCATAACAATAAAGGTTCCAAACAGAAGTTCCATAAAGAACTTTTGATTCTCTAGTTCTTTAGAAAAATATCTATGGTGCATTTATGAACCCAAAAAGCAATACTCTAAATCTGAAGAACCCATTATGTGCAACAAGAACTTTTTAATCTTCAAAGAATAACACAGCAACTCAAGAACCTTATGTAGCCAAAATGCTTAGTTATCAATAGACCATTGGTTGAATAGTGAAAAATGAAATCTTGACCTTTTTTTCCAGAATCAAATTTGAAAATCTATTGACATCTTAAATGAAAATATTTATTTTCAAAGAAACAGGGCGAACAAAAGACATGATCAAGGACTAATAGAAGCCAAGGTGTCCTCAGCGTTTATGATTTGTTCTCTAAGCCTATATCTTATGATACCCATAAACGAAAATGCGAGGGACACATGCCGCCGCCCATGTCACCGGAGTCTAAGAGGTATCATCCTGCGGTGTGTCCAGTTTCTCGTCTGGATTTGAAACAACTCTTCACACTTAATTACGGAGGATGAGGGAAATGCCTCATTTCTCTTTGTTATAGGCTAAGCTTCCAGTAATCCCAAACAAAAGGTCTGGCTCTGGAAGCTGTAGGATTTGCTGGTGGGATTATAGTCTCATGGATAATGATGTGCAGTCAGCGAAAGCAAAGCTTTATTTGAATTCAAATTGGCCGGTAAACAAAACCCATCGGTATGTCTGCTGTTGGAGTATCTGTCTAGTAAGCACTGTGTCAATGCATCAGCAACCCCGTGCAATTTATACAGATCTATTATTGCCGTTACAGTGAGCAAGTGTTCTATTATCTATCCATTCATTATGAGGGTTGCTGGAGCTCTGTTTCTGTACAGTTTCTGTGCTACAGACCCCTTATCTAGCTTTTTGATAGCACCTCTCTCTTGTGTTAGTGTCTATGGTCTTTAATTTACAGGCACGTTGATTCAGAAGCGTTCACCATTTTGTTGTGAAATATATTTCTTACTTCTGCTAAGTCAGTAATTATTGGTGCCTTGGGCTAGCAAGCTCGCTACTACTATTGTTCATATTTAAAGTTAGGGATTTTGAACAACCCCCTAACTCCAAGTATATTAAACTTTGCCAAATAACCTGTCCCACACTTTGTGCTACAGACATAAATGATACCTTGATTTATGTGACTTGTTGAGGAAAGGTACTGTTCTAAGGTACTTGTCTTAAAGTGATGATACACGGGGCAACTTTTTGAGCAATGTTGGCAGGCAATATTGCCGAGCGATGTTGCTTGGGCACTTTCCCATTGAGAATGGGCAACAAAATTCGATCTAAAGTATCCAGATAGAAATCTGTTGCCTATTCTCAATGGGAAAGTGCCCAAGCAACATCGCTCTGCAACATTGCTCAAAAAGTTACCCTGTGTATCACAACCTTTAGTGTGTGACCTGGGCTTGAGAGTAGGTTCTTCTGATGTAGACTAGTATATAATCAACACCCAGAACTCCCTGAAAATCCCCTAGCAAACACTGAGAACACTGTAACAACCACATAGCAATGCCCTGGGAATCATCCAGAACATGCTACTATTATTGCGACAAGTTCAGTTTTCATTAGATTAGTTGTTCACACCTTGATGCAGCCGTTTTGACGTAGACCAGTATACAGCCAAATAGCAACCACTCATGAGACCCTGCAAATGCATCCAGCATCCATCAAGAACACCCTAGCAATGACACAACAATACCTTGTCAATCATCTAGCATCACTGCGGCAAGTTCCATTGGTTTATATTGGGTTAGTTGTTCACACGTTGATGTGGCTTATTTGATGTAGACCAGTATGTAACCAACTAACGACCATCCAAAACATCCTGAAACTGCCCTAGCAACCTTCAAGAACACCCTAGCGACCACATAGCAATGCCCTGCAGCAATCCTGGCAGTAGCATTGTTGCTGCATGTTCCATTGGTTTCCAGGGGGTTAGCTGTTCACACCTTGATGATAGTGCTGCGTTTGTTGTGTTAAGACAATGAACGGCTATTCAGATATCAGACTGGTTGGTAAATCCAGTGTATTTTAAGGCACTAGAGTGTGTCAGCTTAGTGACTCTATATTTTCAAGTCAGACACCTTTTAATTGAATTCAACTGGAGCGAGACAAGATGGGTAAATATAAGCCATATGTTCTTTGCACCTTATTTGCTGTAGGTGGTGATTTCAAATAATGACTTTTATGTTGTTCTGGAGGTTGGGCAAACTGTTTTCACTCTTTCGTTTCATGTTCCTGATGATGAGGCAAAGTCATTTAATTAAACATTTCAAAAGCAAGAGGACCTTGAGGTCCTAAGACAACTCAGAATACCTAGAAAAATTAATATGCACACAGACTTGTTATTCACTGCTCGGCAAAAGTCTTTGCAGTCGTGTTGTGAATCTGACCTTTGAGATCTTCCTTAATAAAGGTGTTATAGATTTTTTTCCCACTTAAAACACATACATATAATCAAATGAAGAAGAACTTATAGCTCAAAAGCATCTCTCTGTACTGGTAGCCTGAACCGTATCCACAGACTATTCTGCAAATAACGGCGCCTGCATTTCCTCTTGACCATATATGAATCTCAAGGCTTTCATCAATTGGTCTTGACTCGTGCCTTTAACTTAAGGAAGTGCTTCTGATAGTTTTGATCCTGTGTTCTCCTGCTGTTAAACTGTTTTCAGGATGTTTAGTCTATGTAGAGGGTAGATCACACACAAAGAAGTGATCATCTAGATAAATGACATATATTTTCTGTCATATGAATGTAAAAACATCCCACACAAAACATTACAGGCCTTTAGTTAAGCATGATGAGTTTCACCTTACTAATCTGGAAGAGTGTTGTCACCATGAAAGCATGGAAACCCTAAAAACATCTGTCATGTCTTGCGTCTAACAAACCTGCCTTAGCATTTCATTCAGAATGGTGATGGATTGCCTCAAGTGAATAATGATCAATTCAGAAATTAAAAACAGTGTACCAATTTGGGTTAATCTCATATAAATTGTCTGGCACATGTCCAGGTTATATTTCACTCTAAAATCAAAAGAAATTATTTAATTTATGCATTTAACAGAGTATTTAGTATTAGTATGGAAATGTATTTTCATGTATACTCCAATAATCTATCTTGTATTTACATTTTTTACACTGTAGGCTTAATTTTCTTAATGCAAAATATAATTTCATGTACATTTCTTGTGATTTTGGGGTGAAATGCAACCTGGACATATATATATATATATATATATATATATATATATATATATATATATATTTGCATAGACCACACACAAATGAATTTATTTGATCAGTTTTATGCCTCAATGAATGTATGTGAATAACGCAATTTACTCCAGTTTTCTTTTCAGATTAAGCAATTTGTGTAACATGGCCATAACACTGAGCTAATTTAATAACATAAATGTTATTATGATCCATTAATAACACATGGGGAGTGTCTGGTCGTCTAGTCCCACTGGAGCTCTGTTCATTGAGCCCTTGAAGAAGTTCACACGGAGGTTCACTCGGGCTGTGACTGACAGGTCTCGAACCCTGAAACGCTTCCCCTTGATTACAGATTCAGCAGGGCCCAAAAGGAAGAGCACAGGGGTCTAAAGTGTCATCCTCCCATTAAGCTCAGCTTGTGTAACCATAATGCGCACAAAATAGCAGTGAGAACACACTCATGCATATGGAAATGAACGGCCATTCATTCATATATCAGCAATGCAGACCGACTCCATCTGAAACGCATTAGTATTCTACGATTGCAATGCAGACAGACAGAGATTCGTAAGTTTTGACTCATTTCTGCCATTTGTTTAATGGTTGTTGAAGACATCAGCCCGTCATCTCACTTTGATTGTAGCCATAAGAACAGTTTAATAAGGCAATCTGTGGCAAGCCAGTAAAATTGTAATCTGTTAATCCTATTAACAATTAAAAAGGAGAGGAGGGATTTTTTTTTTTTTTTTGGTAAAATTATTTACTTTTTGATAAAAAGGATGATCAACTATAACTGTTAGTTTTGTTTTGATTATTATTCTTACGGCCTACACATGATCTGTTTTCTTTTCCTGCACCTTTGCAAGCTCATTAGTCAGGGTAGTATTTTGATTGAAGTCATTATTGCTTTTCTTTTGTAGCAGCACCGTAGAGATTAACACTGAACCATGTTGTATGAGCAGACAAAGCCTCCACAGTCAGTGCAGTGGATTACTGTCAGAACGGAGGTATAGGGAGGACGAGGCGGCCCATAATTCCTATAGAAAGGTAGACAAACACACAGCCACCAACCAACAACTTTTCCCGCGGAGGCCTTTTGTCTTCCCCTTGTTCCTTTCTACCCCAGTGCCCTGTCAAAACTGATAAAGAGCACTGACCCGACCAGAGCCAAAGTGTGACACCGACACCGAATGTGGCCGGGATCATTGCTTCAAAGCATCTTTTTTCAATTTAAGCTTCTGTTGTTGGATATTTTAGATCTTATTATGTAATTATACAGAGCAATAGAAAAATCCATCAGTGCATTTCACTGCAAATACATGCAAACCGAATACTGACAAATAGTAGAAATGTTGTGGAATTTGTCACTGTGTACAAATCAAGTCGATATGGAATTAGGATTATGTAAATCAATAAAATTGCTGGATTATGTGGCTGTTATTGTTTTTACAAGTATTAGGCCTACATCTTGACTTATTTATAACTTTTACGTTAAATACATTGATTGATTTTGAAGATGGAAATATATTATTATTATTATTATTATTATAGGCTACATTTGTCATTTAAATGTATTTTATAGTGGTTTCTTGTTGCTGTTGTTGTTCATGTTGTTGTGATAAATTTATGGAAGCAGTGAATGTTCCCCGTCTACATGACATGGCAGTGTATTTTCTGAAGTAAAATCTTTATCAAATAGCCATTCTTTCCGTTTGAAAAAAGCCAGCCCATTACCTCACGACTGCTTTTGTTGGCCCTTTACAAGAGCGAACAAAAACTGTTATTCAGGAGAAGGCTTTAGATTTTTATTGTTGGTGGAGCTCGCAGTGTTATTGTATTAAAAAGACCCATCTGTGCCAGAAACAATGGCTTGAAATTATCTCTGAATACCCAGTGAAAAAAAATATATAAAGCTTTCTCCTTCTCATTATATTTTGGTGGGGGGTTTGTAGACTTGCTATAAGTGACTTTTGTTGTTCTTGATGCATTCTTCTTCTTTTTCAATCGGCCCCTTTTCAGATGGTGTGGAGCTGTAGAGGGACTGAGGCGGGTGAATGCAGCCGCGCAGCGAGCACTCTGAGCGGGCACACGTAGCGAGTGGACGCTGATGGATCATGAGAGCAGCCGCTTGAGGAAAGCGCGCCCGGGAAGAGCGCCTGCTCGCCGGGCGCTCATGTGAGGATCCGCCCGGGAGGCAAGCGGAACTTTGGATGTGTCAGTCAAACTGAGTAACTCTGTAAGTAACTCTGGTATTTCGCTCGGCGTCTGTGCGTGTCTGTCTGCTGGGACAGGATATTAATTATCGATTTGAACGGCTTTAAATATCGTGTCACATGTTATTTATTAGCATATATATATATATATATATATATATATATATATATATATATATATATATATATATAAGCTTGATATTAAGTCAACATTTTAAATATATATATATATATATATATATATACACACACACATATATATATATATATATATATATATATATATATATATATATATATATACAGAGTAGATGTCTTGCTTGTTGAGTGTTCGCGGCTGTTTGGAAAACTTTGAGTGAGAGAAAAAAAACTGTTTTTTTTTTTTTTTTTTTTCGCGTGTATTCCATGGCTTTTAATATTTAAAATGTCTGTTATAATAAAGTACAATTAACACACACACGCATACACATAAAAATGTGTTTATATCTGCAATATTGTGTCATGGGAATTATGAAAAAATAATAGGCTAGGCTATTTTCTAAAGATGAATGTAATAATCTGTTATCATCTGCCAAACTGATACATTTCAAATAGGCCTAAGGCCAAACTTTTTTGTATGTGGAGATGAATTGTTAAAGTTTAGTTTTTGTTTTAATGTTTTAAGTTTCTGATTTCGGTCCCAGTTTTTTCGAAATATTATAAGCATTTATATAAACTGGATGCCGTGTTCATGTTGATAGAAGTCTAGGCTATATAAAGTAGTGTGCGTTATTTGTCATATTTTGATCTGCAGTCAGCGCGGCCCCTAGTGGAGAAAACACACACACACTCTCTCTCTCTGTCTCTCGTTCTCCCTCTCTTACTAATTTGAATCTCCTAATTTGAGAACTTAATGCTTGATTAATAATAACTCTCACTTTCAAAGAATGTTCTGTGTAATTGTTGTGTTTGTTTCTGTGTACATATATATTTATTAGGATGGACTGAATTTGTTGTGAGATATTGAACGCAAACATAAAAACATTGAAACATTTTTGGTAGTTATTTTCGTTTATTCATTTAGATCCTATGATTTAGGTTAGACGTATTGTTAGGATTCAAAAATCAAAAACGTACAAAAAATTATTACTTTAAAAAAAAAAAAAAAAAAAAAAGGTTTCAAATCAGGGTTGCCGGATTACGATTATGTTGACTTAAATATTGGTGTTTTACATAGGCTATATTTGTTTTTCTATTTATTTTACTTTTTAATAATTAATAATTATTAATTTTTATTTGTATACACATTATTTATTTATTTTAAAAAACGTGTCAAAACCAGTTAATTGATATCATTAAAATATATTTTAGTTAACATTAAGAGACTTGTCTTTTCACAACTATTGTGAAGAACTGTGACAATTAACAATTTAGCCAAAGCAGGAGCCACTCTGGGATGTTAGAGATTCCCCGCTGTTCTACACATTTCCATAAGCAGATTAAGGCACTCAAATGCAGATCGAGAGAGAGAGAGAGAGAGAGAGAGAGAGAGAGAGAGAGAGAGAGAGAGAGCAGTTTAGAGTTGCATTAGAATGGCGCATGCTGCAGTGCCATCATGTTAAGATTCTCACGTTCTTAGTCGCTTAACAGAAGTTGAAAATGACTATTTTTTTATTTATTCATGCACCCATCCTTCAAAAGTACATTTCAAAATCTTTTAAATAAGTTATAGCTTTATATTTTCTGTTGTGTTTGCTCTTTGTAATTTATTTTGTATTTGCTGCAAATTATATCGCTACGTGTATATTTTTATTTTATTTATTTTTTTAAATCTAAATGCGTAAAAGTGGTTGGAAATAGGTGTCTACGTTGAGCTTCTTCTTATTAATATCACCACAAGAGGACGCTGTTGAAACATAATAAGATCTGCTTTCGTGCATTGTAGAGAAAAAAAAAAAAAATGATCCGACGTGTTTTCCTGACATTAAGCCTGTTTGTATATTAGTTCCACTTCTTTCGTGTTGTCGAGTAGCCTATAGTCAACTTCTGCAGAAGAATGATCGACTCTTTACTCTTAGGCTATATGTTTACCAAAACTAGTGCCGCGTGTTTTAGTTATGATTCGTTTGTAACAATTGGGTTTAATAAAAAGTGCATGATTATAAGGCGGCCTGTCATGTTGGTTCATGCTATTTTGAAGGAGGTTCTGCTGAATAAATCCTCTCCCCTTGTCACTCTTCATGAAGTGGATTCTAATAACACAAATCCTTAGAACTCAGATGGTCAGTGTAGTCAGCTTTTGTGTGCTTTTGTTCAGGGTGATGTAATGACAACAGCCGAGACAAAACTGCCTATTTGTGATGATTGACTGCTCTCCATTTTCTAATTCACATTCAGCTTGAGCCAGTTGAAGTCTACTTCATAAATGCAGAAATTTTACCACATGTTATGGATATTGTTTCAAGAAATGGGAAAATAAAATAAAATAGGCTAACACTAAAAAAAAAAAAGTTTAATAAATGCAGTTGTTTATTAAAAGTGTTAATAATACAAATAATACAATACTGTGCTAATAATACAAATAACAAACGCGAGTAATCACAAAATTAATATTAACTATAATATCAGAACACAATGTGATTATACATATGTATTTAAAATACTTCTATGCCTTTGAGTGTTTTAAGCAATATTCAAGCAAAAGATTGTAGGCTAATATTATATGAGACTTTACACGATGTTTGAACTTTAACTAAAAAAAGGTTTCTTTTTTTTATTTTTAATTGTTTTTAAAAGTCCAGCTAAACTGTTAATTTAGACGTGAATTTATTTAGGCTATACTCAAAACAAAGCGACGAATCCAAAAAGTTTTTTTTTCTTTTTTTTTTTTTTTAATACAGAAAAACAGAACTGTATTTCAATGTTTAGTTTTAGGATCTTAAGATTATACGTCCTTGTAATATACTTTGATTAGAAAGTCATTTGTGTAAAATATTCTCACTTTAGTTCTTGCTCTGATAATACACACACGCAGTGTTCATTGGTGGAGAAGTGCTGCCTGTGGCTTAGCCTGCACTGCTGACCGTCCGTAACCCCGCCCCTTTATGCAAATCCAAGAGACACACAGTCGTGGCTGAGGGAGCAGGCGCGCTCTGATTGGTCAGCGACAAACCCATTTATATTCGCTGACAGTCGCTCTATGAATGGTTGTCTATTAACTTGTTCAAAAAGTATCAGGAGTTGACAAGGGCTCTGGCGAGGAGGGAAACCGAGTTTGTGTCGATTCTTCAAGACTGAGAAAATAAGTTTGTGGAACCAACAGGACCTAATAGCGCTTACTTCCTCAGCAAAGTTACCAGAACTGCTAAGGTAACTTCAGCAGCCTCCACTTTGGACTTTTGGTGTGTGTTTTTTGTTTTTTTTTTTACTGCTGGTGGGGAAGACTTTCAGAAAATCGTTTTAAATGTACAACATGATGGAAACCGAGCTGAAGCCCCCGGCGCCTCAGCCCAACACGGGGGGCACGGGGAACACCAACTCATCAGGAAACAACCAGAAAAACAGCCCGGACCGGGTCAAGAGACCCATGAACGCCTTCATGGTGTGGTCGCGGGGCCAGAGGAGAAAAATGGCACAGGAGAACCCCAAAATGCACAATTCGGAAATAAGCAAACGACTCGGGGCCGAGTGGAAACTTCTGTCCGAGAGCGAGAAGCGGCCGTTCATCGATGAAGCCAAGCGCCTTCGGGCTCTCCACATGAAGGAACACCCGGATTACAAATACAGACCCCGGAGGAAAACCAAGACCCTCATGAAGAAGGACAAGTACACCCTGCCGGGCGGGCTCCTGGCGCCGGGCGGCAACGCCATGGGCGCCGGTGTGGGTGTAGGGGCCGGCTTGGGCGCCGGGGTCAACCAGAGGATGGACAGTTATGCCCATATGAACGGCTGGACCAACGGAGGCTACGGCATGATGCAGGAGCAGCTGGGTTACCCGCAGCACCCGGGGCTGAACGCGCACAACACGGCGCAGATGCAGCCCATGCACCGCTACGACATGAGCGCGCTCCAGTACAACTCCATGACCAACTCGCAGACCTACATGAACGGATCGCCCACCTACAGCATGTCCTATTCGCAGCAAAGTACGCCGGGAATGACGCTGGGCTCCATGGGCTCGGTGGTCAAATCCGAGTCCAGTTCGAGTCCGCCAGTGGTCACGTCGTCCTCTCACTCCCGGGCCGGACAGTGTCAAACAGGGGACCTGCGGGACATGATCAGTATGTACCTGCCCGGGGCGGAAGTCCAGGAGCAGAGTGCCCAGAGCAGACTGCACATGTCCCAACATTACCAGAGCGCACCTGTGCCTGGCACGACGATTAACGGCACGATTCCCTTATCGCATATGTAAATGAACTTTTCTACACTGCTGGACTCCTTTGGACTATTTTTGTACAGAACACTTTTTGGGGAGGGAAAAGTTGTATAGAGCTCAAGGAAAGAACACAAAACTTTTGCTTTCTATTTAAAAAGGAACGGTAGGAACTCCACACAGTTTGTCGTTCTGTTGTTCTTTTTCTTTGCTTTGCTTTTTTTTCTTTTTCTTTCTTTCTTTCTTTTTTTAATTCCAGAAGGTGTATGCGATTTGGAAAGTAGAAACGGGGGAGAGTGAAGCAAATGTTTTATTATTGCAATCGACTTTTGTACAGTATTTATCAAAGAAACATAATAACAACCAGATGTAATGTTTGTAAACAGCAGGAAGTTACGTTTTTATAAAAGGCAATTGTGCAAAAAAAGATGGCACAACAACTGATGTTTACTGCTTCAGTATATGCTCCAAAAAATCTGCAAACGCTGAAATGAAAGAACGGGATAAAAAGAGTTTCTCATTTAAGGTACATAGTAATAAACCATTATTATTATTATTATTATTATTATTATTATTAAGTTCTAAATGAGAGAACAAACAGAGGCACTCTCTTAGACCTTTAATTTTATTCTTTTCGGTCTCCCACTCTTCATCTGTTAGGTATATGAAGTTTGTGTTCTTTATTTTCTCATGGTTTGTAAAATTTCTGTACATTTTCTGTGATATTTTAAGTTTTTATTTTAAAACCTTCATTTTTCGTAGTTGTAAAATGTGGCCTGTACGCAGTTGCCAACGCTCCATGTATATATTTTAACTAATAACATCATTATAACAGTTACAATCTGAGTTTTTTTTTTTTTTTTTTTTTTTTTTTTTTTCAATATGCAGTTTGAAATGAATAAATTTTGGAAATTTGGATATTTGAAATTGTTTCTGGTTTTGATTTTATTTAACATTTGGGTTGCTATACGAATCTGATGTTTGCTTTTCTTATCTAATTATCCTATTTATGCATTCTAAATTCATTGCCACTTATACTGTTTAATATGTATTCAGAGTCTCTAACTCAATCACAATTTTAAAGTACAAACATATGCATTATTCGCACGAGTTTGTCTTAATAAGATGACACACTGACACATGAGTGCAGCTCTTTGAAAGTAAGTATATTGGGATTGCATGTGCAGAATTATGACAGCGTGTTTATTTGTGTTTGATTCAAACAAATGAAATGTTAGATGTTATTTAAATTTAGTGAACATTACGTTAACACCGTTTTTATTTTTTTAGTGGAAACGAGGACTGTGAGCGACACCACAGCGTTTAAGTTTCTTGCCTGTAAATCTCTGCTCTGCTTGGGGAGATAAAACGGCCCAAATGAAATGAAGACGCACGTCAAGGTAGTCACTTACTTCAACTTTATTTCCCATTAGTCATTTTTGTGCCAGAATTTCTAAAGACTGGACATTTATTTTTTTTTGTGCGCGCAGTATTTTTTGAAATGACATTGAGTTTTTCCATTTAATTTGTGACGTGTCATCATTTCTAAAATAATATTTAGAGTAGCGTTTTTTTCTCTGTTATTCAATAGTAATATCCTATCAAATAATACAAATAAATAACCTCTACCTCGCTGAAATATGTTAGCCTATAATTCTATAACATGTATAATGTTTTATGATTTTGTAATGTATTGTTAAAGTATATTATCGATACATTAGATACTGATAATTTTTAAATAATAATAATAATAAAAAAAACCGTTCACAGTCGGACACTGTCGTTCGCTGAAAATTAGATTTGGTGTTTCTCAGAATGAAAACAAAATGACAGCAAAATATCAGGCGTCTCTCTACTCACTTCACAGGCCCACAAGCTTTGCGTTTACATTAATGTTCATGTATTAAAACAGGCTACTGGTATAGTGTTTGACACTGTTTAGAGCCGCAGGGCACAGAGAAACTGCTGCTGGTGCTTTTCAGCGCTGTATGTCAGTCTTGAAGCAAGCTCAAGATAAGATTATGGAGATGAATGAAGAGTGTGGATGTAAGGAGTTTTAAACCTGAAGTGCGTTCGAATATTTCGCTGCTCTCTGTGGTAGATTAGTGTTGTTTCTTGCCAAGGCACTGAGGCATCTATTACAGCAGGTCTCGGGGGAGAAGGGCTCACATTAAGCGCTAAATGAATATTTGACGAGGGCTCATTCCGACAAACGTGTCCCTGCCGGACTCTCAAAGGGTCAGGGAGCACTGCTTGAATCCATTATTTATACAAGCAGAGGAATTGGTTGTAATGGCTGAATCTGTTTGATAAACTGGGAATTTAAGTCTGGATGTGAGTGAACTGGGAACGCGTCTAAATGCTAAAAAGGAGCGTTCCTAATGGTTCAGTATCTACCAAAATAAACTGTTTTTGCTGAAATGTTGAGATTTGGGGTTCTTTACACCTGTACCTTCAAAACAGGGTTCATATATGTAACCTAAAAAAGCCATTCAACGCCATGAGTGTTTTACTATTGATGAACCGTAATCTGGCTCTATTTGTAGCTGACCATTTTCCCAAGAGTGACAGCTGAAAAATACTGATTAAAAGAACTTGTATGATTGACATTTGATGCTGGACATATACACTTGTGGAATAACACAATTTTGTGAGAATGTTTGCACGTTTAGAAAAAAAAGAATGTATTTAATGGTAAACCGCTGCTGTTTTGGGGATTATATTGCTGTTAAATAGGCTATAATATATTATATGTTGAGACAATGACACGAATAAATAGGGACATTTGATTTCGTAGTCCTTTAGGAAATGCGAGGTGAATTCTGTTTAAGAATATTAGCATGCAAATTGTTGCTTTAGCTATCATGTATGTGTTTTTACTGCCTAGTTATATTACGACAATTCATTAAAATATCAAGTGTTTTTGTTGAAATTGCTCGTTTATCAGTAGGAATATATGGGATGGCATAACCCGCGAAAACTGATGTTGTGGAGAAGCAGATATCTGTAGAGCAACAGGTGGTAAGCGCTCGAGGACTTTACTCAAAACTCTCTTGTTTAACCCATCGGTGAGGAACCTGAATAAAATGAAATCTTCAGTCTGTGCTTATGGTTGAAGTCTGAGCTTTTTTTTTTTTTTAAGGATTTTATGACAGTAACACGGACTATTAAAAAAAAAAAAAAAAACTCACAGGCCTAATAGAACACCAAACTAACTCATTCTTTCAAATGTAATTAATGATGTTTTGGCGCGGCAAAACAAGTCTTGACAATGCCGATTTCATTTAATGTGAGCAAATATTAGTTGAATAGGGGATTACATATATGACCGAATGACCAATGGGAACGGCCAAAGAATAAACCTCAAATGCTATAATATGCTTTACTATACTACTACTAATTCTAAAAATAGTAATAATGCATGTAAAATATAGCCTATTGTGGATATAAAATTAATAATAGCTATTTGTTGTTGTTATTATTAGTATAATAATAGTATTATAATAATATAGGCTAATAATATACTAATGGTATTAGTAGCCTATATACAAGTTTATTAATCATTTATTGATTTTATTAACATGTCGGCTACTTAATCCACTTAATCCTCATAAAAGCATTGTTGTTATTATTAGGCCTAATATTAAGTTAGCAGTAGCAAATAATTATTAACAGGTTATTTTTAGGGTTATTTCCATTATTTTAATTCTACAAAGAATATAATGTAATAAATCAAATGCATAAATTGCTAAAATTGTAAACATCTATAGAGTATGTGTCTGTGTTTGTAATTTGGTGTCTGTTGGCGCGGAGAGTAAATGGGTGGAGAAAGGCGCAAACTATTCGGAGAAAGTAATAAGTTGTTTCTTGTGGCCGTTTTTACTGGAGGGGGGCAGTGATGGAGGGGGACTGAGCATTGTGAGATGGGCTGAATTGAGAACTGTCAGAGATGTCTCTCATTGGGTGAATGATCCAGTGCAGGTGCAGGGAAACAGGGGGATGGGGGTCTCAATGAGACCACACACTGTCAGCCAGCACCACATCAGTCTCGCGGCGCGGGCCGAACCGAGCCTGACAAAACAGCGCGGCATTTTTTGGCCTATACTTCGACTTTTGATGCATTTCATTTATTTTCAGGAATCCAAAAAGTGCGTTTAAATGACCAGTGTAAAAGCAGACGTTTAAACCTATTATGTTTACTTTTTCACTCATTGCTTTATGTGTTGATTATGTTCATTGTTAGTATGTTAAATCGAGGCATTTTATCAACGCTGGAGACATAACTAAAGTAGTTATATTTTATAGATAGCGATTATTTGTGTGTGTGCGTGCGCAAATTTGTCTAGGAATAGAACGCTGTAAACAGTCTGAAATCGGATGGATTAAAACAAACCCGTTGTTTTAATATCACTGTGCAGTCTGTCATAATTCTACCCATGCTGAAGACTTTGGCACTCAACTCCAATTCAACCAACTTCCGACAACTGCTTGTCATCATATTCACGCATGCCAGCCCCCTTTTTTTCCAACAGAGTCTTTGTTGTGCAAAGTTACTTTTTAGTTAGATCCTTCTTGTTCGCAAATGTAATAAGACTTTAACCTGCTTTTTCTCAAGAACCTTGTTCATCCCATAACATACTGTACAAAGATACTAACTGCACACACCTTTTTTATTGTTTGCATGCAATTATATGTTCATATATTTAATTGTTTGTGTTGTCTGTTGCGTGTTTATAGCCTACATCAGAAGCTTTGCTTTGCTACATTTGTCAAACCCTTACATCAATGTAAATCATCTCTTTATTAATAACTCACAGTGGAGACAGTATGCAGAATAATCCGAGCATCAAGGAAAATCATTCAGACAGTTTTTCTGATTTGTCATTATCTTGATCACCGGTAATTTTCGTGCAAGATTTAAAATGCAGTTTCAAACATTCAAATTCAACAATTCTGAGCTCTGAAATAATTATATAGGCTAGTTTATGAAGGTTTTTTAAATGCTGATAACGGATCGAACAGTACAGATCAATCTGTTCACGCAGATAACGTGTCAGTGTGCAACAGATGACATCAGTCCATGTGTTTCTGTCCTGTATCATTATGCGGGGCAACAAGTTTGACCATATGTAAAGCTGAGGTGCGAGTATTTCATCCCACGCGAGGAACAATCTCTGCTTTTATACAGCAGATCAGTCACAGCAATGCGGATCCTTTTAATGCACCACTGAGTCTCATAGACTGAGATAGACGGGGGATGGGGGTGTATATATATATATATATATATATATATATATATATATATATATATATACTGCACTAATATTAAGTTGGAGGAAAGTGTTTGCTAAAAATATATTGAAATAAAATATTAATTAGGCTATCTGCAATTAAAAATTGCACAGGCTATACAAACACATATCGGATTTAGAACATTTCCATGGTTTAAAATACGTGCTTTGTTGTTTTTGTTCGTATAGCGGCAAAAGCGATAAATATGCAACACGTTTAATTTACACAAGGAAATTACTTTTGGTTGAAAGGTTTTGGAAAGATGTTCAAAGCTCAGAAAAAAAACATGTCCGGTATAATTATTCAGCGAAAATAAAGCTGTCATTATGAGTTTAATGTAAACTATATGTGGATCGAGCTGCGACTTAAAGCGCTGCAACGAAGAGGAAAGCAAACGCATCAACTGCAATTCCTAAAGTTTTTCTTTCTTCCTCATCAAACACAATAACATTCAAAATCTATTCGTTCTTATTCCCATTTCCTAGGAAATGTCATCAGGTGAATGTGTATATCTATGACGTACTTTTTGCATGGATGATCTTCAGCATGTGAAATCAGTTTTTTTCCTGGTTTCCCAGCATTAGGTTTGGGGGCTGTTAGGAGGTTGTCATTAGCTGACCCTCAGAAACAGCAGAGCATTGTTCTCCTCATTCCGCCAATTTCAAGCTTCACTTGTACATACAGCATATATGTTGATTAATGACACTAAAAGCAACTGGGTCATCCTACTTAATAAAAGATCATATTCATCGCCAATTACACTATTTAAATCTGTTATGTGTTTGCAAAGTTTGTCATTAGGCTTGATTTAGACAATTTCTAAGAAGTTCCAATAAGCTGAAGATATCGATCTAAAATGGATTGATTAAATCAGCGATTGGACAAGGAAAGGAAATGTTTTTGGGAATATTCCCAGGACTCGTTTCTCTTTTCAGTTTTGGATCAACCAGACGTATGTGTGCTTTCAGAAGAAAGGGTTTGTCTGGATGTTGAATGGGCCCCACAACCGGCCCATTATGTTTCTCTGGTCACCCCCGTGTCATCTGAATGGAACGCGTGGGCTTGTTGACAACTAATTTTCTCAAAATGTTCACATCTCTTCCTGCCCTAAAGGTATCTGCATGCCGTGGACTTCCCAAGACTTTCACTTTAACTTTGAGCCGTTAAATTGAATTGGCTGGATATTCGATTCGAATTCGTAATTAGGTCTTTATCAAGAACACGCCATTTAAGGATCTCGTTGTTTGAACGTTCAGTAAACACATAATTTAAACGCTAGTATATTACAGTACTGATAAAATTAGCTATTTAAAATAGATCCCGCTGTTTACTTTTCGAATCGAAAAGTGCATTTATTATTATAAATGCATTCTAAATTTTCGGTTTAATTGGTTGTTAATTTTCATATTAATATGACATATTACAATAAGTTGTAGTCTTCAAATGATGGCAATACAGAGTATACAGAGCAAAAGAAATAGAAGAAGAAGAAGAAGAAAAATCGACGCTTCGCATTTTAGGTCACCCCATGCCTATCTTGCTTGAGTCTAATTAATTCTCAAGTATGGTTAGTGGGTCTAAAATCTTTGAATGGCCCCTGTGCTCTCATCAGAGACCCTGCTGGAATGTAAAGCTTTTTTTTTTTCTTTCATTCAGCCTCAAAGAGCTACTCCAGCTTTCCCTGTAAGTGACGGAATGCAATGCTTTAAATAGGACACACGTTTGGAACAAAGGACAGTTCAAAATTATGCACATTTATTATTTTTAGCACACCAGATTTCGTTCATGTCAAACGTCATAAAACGAATAAACGCGAAGAGAGCTCCCGAAAATGTCAAGTGGTGTAACCATCAAGAAAAAGTAGCCTACTAAAATAACAGAACTAAAATTTCCTTGCACATTGTATACACGTAAGCGTACAAAAATCATGTGTTTTGAATATCAAGTCATCTGACATAGCGAAACGTGATACTTATTAGCCTACTGCTGTTGGTTGTGCCACATTAAATGATTTAAAACATTTTAAAACAACATTTCTTCACACATTTTCCCCCTTTTCTTTTAATAAGACTTCTTTTTCTCTCTCTCTCTTTTTTTTTTTTTTTTTTTGCAGTCTCGGGAATGTTACATCTATTAATCGTTCGATTTAAGCGCCATAAAAATAGCATCATTAACGGTCATTATAGCATATATAGGCTAGCTATTTTTGTATGAAATGCATTGTTGAATAGATCCGGACAAAAATGAGCGCAAGTCATAAGCTAAGGCATAGACCTACATCTAGCCTAACTAAACATGATTCTCACTACTAGTACCGAACCAGAATTAACGAGATTCTAGACCCGTAAATGTACGTTTTAAAATGGCTTTCATAAAAATCCTAATAAACAAATCTGACCAATAAGGTGGTGTGATCAAACGCGTGATGTGAGTTAAAAGAGGGTGTTGTTGCTTATATGAGTGATACAGGAGCTGCTGAAGTGTGTGCTGCCCGGTCAGGGTATTTGATTGTAAATAAGAGAGTTCACACGCCGATCGAGTGACTAGAGGGAACAGGCAAACCATTTGAATCAGGTGCCTATCTCCCTATCGAGGAGATCAGAGCTCAGCCAAATGACATCTCCCTCTGAAAAGCCAATCTAGTCGCAGGATGAGATTTCACTGTCTTTGCGCTCAACCCGCCCAATTAACATAAGAAACACAGTGAGTCCCATTAAAACATGCAACAGTTGGTGGGCAGTTATGGCATTATCTGCCAACAACCCAAGTGCTGGTTTCCCTCTGGGCAATTGTATCCTAACAAAGCCTGAATTACCACTTTATTTTCTATTGATTTATTGGTAGAACTTCCATGTTATGCACAGTTTATGTAGGCTATATTTAATTAATTACTTTATCAATAACAACAACAATGTGTAATTAAAAGGGTTTCAAGACATAATGACATATTAAGTAGCTTGCTTATTAGTTTAAATACTTACATATGTATAATTACACCAGCATGAACACTGTAAGTTAATACTTATTTACCATTGTATCGTTGTATTAATACTTAATAACGTTGTATTATTAAA
The DNA here is from genome assembly GCF_019924925.1 of Ctenopharyngodon idella. Lineage (NCBI taxonomy): Eukaryota > Metazoa > Chordata > Actinopteri > Cypriniformes > Xenocyprididae > Ctenopharyngodon > Ctenopharyngodon idella. Next base: position 20,383,073 of record NC_067229.1, on the reverse strand, counting down.
TTTCTGTCTAAAGAAATATAATTAAACAATCATGTTTCATGTTTATATATATATATATATATATATATATATTTGCAGGAAAATCTAGATAGTAGAGCTTTTTGTATTGATTATGTTTCAGAGTCATTTATGTTCTAATGCTTTCTGTAGAACATGACATGAAACAGATTATCAGCTTTTGAAATTGCACCTGCCAACATATTATGAAGCTCATAACTCAAAAGATTAATGTGTAATGACAACTTGGGCTGTACAGTTTTATTGTATCATATCCCATCATCTGATAATGATTCCATATTTGGTCACCTAAATATTTGAAAAGACACGTCAACTCTAAGATGTGTGATCAATAATTGTGTATTTTGTAGAGCTTCCTCTTAAAATGAAATCAGTGCAGCTGTGGATTAGATTAATTTGTGGGCCACTTCATGAGATCCACATACAGCTTAAGAGGCAAGACACTTTGTTTCAGGGTTAATGCATGCCCATGCATGGGTTAAGATTCAACTTTCATCCAACAGGAAATACAGACACTTTTCTTAATCTCATTTCAGTTCTCAATAATTCCTCATTAAATCTTGGTAAGTTCATGACAGAGTTCTCAAGATGGGGTTTGAGTGGGAAAAAACAGTGTTGAAATAAAGTTCATTGTGACAGCTGAAATAAGATCTGAATGGTCCGATTTTTGGACTCATTTTTGGTGAGTGATTTACCAAATCTACCAAATTAGCGAGGTTTGAAAAATATTGTATTTCATAATTTGTTTCTTATTAATATGATGTTTTAAATCATCTTTGATGTTTTTAGTCTCTTTTTTTCAACGTTTGTATCATCACTCGGCAGATTATAGTAAAGTTTGCGCCCCTTTTCAGCCTAAGCAGGATAAGCTTGGAGTGGCCTGTCACCGTGGAAACTGCCAGAACAATTCAGTTGAAGTTTGAAGAGGTCAGCTTGCAGGGTCAACAACCCCAGCCTCTGCCTGTGCCAACTTCTGTTGAGCCTGGGACTTTTTGGGGGAGCGCTAGCTCAACCTAACCCTGGGTGGTAGGCAATTCTAAGACTGATATAAATTTTTTGAGTCAGTTTGCGGACTAGGCTCTCCAGGTGGCCTGTGAAATCGATTTTAACCCTGTGACCCTGTCTTGGAGAAGCACGGTTGACAACCTGGGTGAGAATTTAGCTGGGCCTGACAGATTTGCAGCTCTGAGAGTAAAGAGAGTGCAAGAGGGGTGGGTAGGAGAAAGACCCCGAGCATCTCTTCAGCTATGGGGTACGTTTTAGAAGTGGTCATTAAAACCTTATTAAAAGTTGGAATGGTTGGGAGAAGAGCTGGTGAACATGTGTACAGCCTAACAAACTTCATTGACTCAGGAACAATGTCTGTAAACTTCAGTGTCCAAGTCTGAAAAGCACAACAAGTTGTTCAGATATTTGGTTGTTGTTGTGAAATGTGGATAAAGGGAGTTTTTACAAAGTTGGTAACTGCAGTGCTTAAAGGAATATTCTGGGCTCAATACAAGTTAAAGAAAAAATGACACATAAAAAAGTAATTTAGACTTATTTGAAAAATAAGTGAGGCACTTAAGTGAATCTGTAAATGTAAAAAAAAACTCACTGTTTCAATAGTATAGGCACAAGATGTAAAACAATATGCATTAACATGATTTTAGTGTGAAAAAATCACTTACTAACCTTTTATGTGAAATTACATATATAATTATATGCCTCACATTTCTGTAAATTTTGGACTTCCATTGTAAGTGCTTCCTAGTTACTTAAATCTTTGCATTTTTTAAGAAAAAGAAAGGATGAGTCTAAATTATTTCTGTGGTAATCAACATTATGTTGATTAAGCGTAAATTATGTTGAATCTGAAATATTCCTTTAAGTTTGTATAATGACAGAAAATGTAACGTGTAAAGAACTCTAACGATTTAATGAGGTGGCGATTTTGTATAAATTCATAGAATGTGATTCATACAGAAATGTACGATTTTTAGGAAAAAAACATAAGCATGAAGGTCCACCCCTAAACCTAACCATCAGTGAGGTGTAAGAAGATTGTACGACAAAGGAGATTATACGAATTCATATGAATTTGCCACCAATACGCCAAAATGTAAAATAGTTATGAATTGCCTTGAGAGTTTGTTGAACTGGAAAGTTTGAATAAAATAAACCTCAGTAGGTTTGAAACAACAATGTTTAAGCCATAGTGTAGCATAATGTAATGTAACATGTTTGATTTAAAACCACTTTTAGGCTTATGAAAGGTGTAGAGTTTTACCAATTAAGAATACTTCAGTAGGTTTGAAACTGCAGTATTTAAGTTTAAATAATAACAACATAACATATAACATAACATAACATATTATCTCAGTCCCTCCTCATATTGAGATGGAGCATTCATGTCTACTCACTTTCAACAAGGCCAAACTACATGTGGCCCTGAAAATCTGAGTCAACCTGTTGGGTGATTTGAAATGATTTCGGCCGGTCACAGGGGAGATGGTGTGATCAAAGGACTGACTCACCACGCAGATCAGAGCCGGGGCTCTTCTCTCGGGGGCCGATTCCATCTGTCACGTTTAACAGACTGAGGCTGTCTGCTGGGCACTCAGCGAGAGAGTTAGTGCGGCGAGCTCGTGCCAGATTGTTGCTGATTGTATTTGATTGCATTTGAGTGCAGCTTCAACGATGGGTCTAAAAGCTGGTATCATCCCACTCTTGTCACATCACTGAGGACAAAAATGGGAAACACTGCTCAGAAACATTTGAAAGTCTTGGGAAGGCCTTTCTGCTATATGGAGGAGATAATACTCAGAGAAAGCCAAGAGTGTGTGATTGTTGGTGTGGTTATGATAGAAGTGAACCGTGATATACTCATAGCTCGGGTGCAGAACGTCTCGCGCGCTCTCTTTACTCCTGTTAGGAGTTCAAGCTGTTATTACACTGTCAGACTTATTCGTGGCTGAAATGAGTGACAGAATGTTTGCTGGGTGTGTGAGTATGTAGGCTTGTTTACCTCAGTATAATGCCACCTTTGCCACCATTTTTAGACTCATTAGCCGTGCCTATAGAGTAAATCTTACGTTTCCCTACATGGCCTTCAACGGCACATTTCCAGGGTGAAAGTGTTTCTACGCAAACATCTCTCGAAGGTTGTGAGTAAATGGAAATGTGGCCTTCCATTTTCACACGTCAGTGGTTATTGATGTTACAAACTTTAATACCATCTTTGCAGCCATAATGACTGATCTTACGAATAGCGAAGGAGGAATTTTTTTGAAACTCCATACGTTCAAGCGAACATGAGAACATTTGTGCAAGACAATTAAAAGATTTCTCTAAAATTGTTATCTTTTATTTTTAAAGATAAATGTGTACCAGTTGTTCACAATATTGCCAGAAGCATGTATTTAAAAAGTAAGTACGGCCAGATTTAATGTTGATTTTATAGCTTAAAAGCCTCCCTTACAATGTTTCTTTAAACATTAATCTAAAATAAGCAATCTAAAATAACTCTCTCTCTCTCTCTCACATATATATATATATATATATATATAGATGTGTACAAGATGTGTTTAATTTGTTTTAAATGTCATTATGTAGCTTTATAAATATATAATAAATAACATATATGATATATAAAAGAAATATATAAAAGTTAAATTATAGTAAAATTTAATTATTATAATTATTATAATTAAATGTAATATATATATATATATATATATATATATTAATTTAATACAGTATTTGCACACATATAAGCTACATAGAGTAAATCAGTTTTTATAATTTATATTTAATTTTGTGCAGCTTTATGAAAATAATAAATAATGAAAGTACTTAATTTTGTTATTGTGTAGCTTTAAAAAGTTAACAAATTATAATAAATCCAAATGTATAAATACATATTAATATAATTAATAAAAAAAAGTTAAAATATACATAATACTAAGGACGTGGATTTTCATGAAAAGAAGATCTGGTGCTGCATGTGAACTAATACTTGCCTCACTGGATGCAATGATTTACACAGCAGCTGGTGAAAAGATGTGTCATGACATAGCTGTTACTATATTGGGTATTTTAGCATGCATCTGTTCATATTATAATATTAAATTCAGCATGTTGTTAGCACAGACTGTGATTATAGTAGCCATTAGGATTTTTGGGGCCGCTTTTGTTGGATTGTTAGGGGTCTGTTTGTGTGTGTGGATATGTGTGTGCTAGTGTGATGATTAATGAGGTATTTTTGGCAAGTTGGCATTACTCATCAGTGCCATGGCAGTTTTGTTTCAAAAGTGCTGGTGCTGGAGAAAGAGGGATTTTAGCCCATCAGCAGTGTGTGATGTCAGCACACAGGACAACAAAAGAGAAGTCCAAATCCGTGGTGTTTGCAGCATTACAGGGGCCCAGGCTGGGCTGAACACAGGCCCTCTTTTCACGGGGACAAACATACCAGAGCACACGCTCACTCACACACACACACACGCATGCTCACTCACACATGCTCACACACACGCACGCGTACACACACACACATACACACAAATGTTGGGTTTCCATGTTTTATGGGGACATTCCATAGACGTAATGGTTTTTATACTGTACAAACTGTATATTCTATCTACTTACACTAACCCTACTCCTAAACCTACCCATCACAGAAAACTATCTGCTATTTTAGATTTTCAAAAAAGATCATTCTGTATGATTTATAAGCTTGTTTTTTCATGGGGATCAAAAAATGTCCCCACAAGGTCAAAATGTTACTATACTTGTGTAAATATTACGATACTTGTGGGGACATTTGGTCCCCATAACGTAGGGAATACCAGGAACACGCATGCTCATACAAGCTCATACTTATCCATACATCATTTTTTAGAAAAATCAGATTCAAATGTGAGTCTCAAATATGATCCATCAGGCTTTTGAGGAAGGTTTATTTGTTCATTTGTTATTTGTCTCTGCATTGCATTATATGTTTTAAAACTACAAAGCTTTGATCATAAAATGAAGCATTTAAATATCATCGTACTTAGACATTATTGGCAGATATAGAGTGACGACCGATATTTATATGCTTTTTTTGTAAGTAGTCCGTTATAAAGATCTCACTGATTTACATTACAAGTGATATCATATTTTTGTTATGTTTGGGCCGCTGAATAAAACTGATATATTCTCAGTGTATCATACTACATGAGATTTTTGAACTATCTCATACATCAGACTTAAAATAACTTTTGTTATTGCAACTTAATGTAGTTTGATTGATTCAGGAATATTAAGTAATATTTTTATGACAAATAATACCAGTACATTTAGATTTTTTTTCAAGATTAAGCTCTTTAACTACAAAGTTTTTTTTTTTTTTTTTTTTTTTTTTGTAATTTATCAGAATGTAAAGATATGAAATTTGGGAGAAAGAGATTGGGGTTTCAGTCCCTTTGTCCCATTATATAAACAAATTCACTACTCAAAAAAATGCCATATTATTTTAATGAAAAAAAAAAAAAAAAAAGGTGTCAAAGTAATTTGGGTACAAACTATTTTATTCCTCTCAAAATATAATGTAAAAAAACAAAAGAACAAAAACACAGATGTTATGTCATCGTAGATGGGTATGCGTGCCTTTTATTAATTTCTCATCCGCAGGTTGAAACGTTAACAGAATTTGTGCATTCAAACTTGACACACACACCTTTGTTTGTCTAATACTGCCGCTCTGACACACCAAAGCCTCTCGTGTTTTTACTTGCAAATCAGGATTACACACTGAGTGAAGATTTCTAATGGTGAGAAAGCGAAATTACAGTTAATATGCCACTAGACCAGAGACAGATTTACAGGAACGTTTCCTCAAATCCATTAAGGGTTTGCTTTACAGGAATAGTTAAGACAAAAATGAAATTTACTCACCCAAACCTGTGCGCTGTTATTATTTCAATGACACACTGAAAGAGAATTTTTGAAGACTCTTTATGCAGCTCTTTTACAAAAAAAGCTTATAGTGATCATAAAAGTACACTGTAATTTTTTTTTTTTTTTTTAAATTGTAATAAATTTACTTTCTACATCACATTTTCATGTTTAATTTAGTGTTACTTGCCATTTCTTTGTGAAATTTACTAACAATTTCTAAATGAAAATTGTTTCAAAGTAAATACTTTTTTTTATTGTAGTCAGCACAAGTCAAACGATAGCTTTGTATGAGGAACAGAATAAACTATTTTGGCCAAAGCTCTGAAATCTCAGCTAATATCTACACAAATTGTTGTAGATAAATTTTTTATACAGTATATGTTTAGATAATAAAAATACTTTCATGTATTTTTATAGGTCACCTTTACAGTGTATCAAGCATTTTAACTCTTTCCCCACCACTTGAATGTGGGTAAGTTTCATAAAAATGCAACATTTTGAAAAAAAAAAAAAAGCTGAGAAAATAAAAATTTTTTCAAAGACTACAACATGCATAAGCAATGTTTTTATCACTTGTTTCTGCTTCTTTTTTGCATGTGTTTTGATCCAGAGATTCTCTAATCTTTCAGAAGATGCATAATAGCACCGTATAACAGTGAAAACACAGAAAGCCATAAAATTCTGTTAATGACAGGGAAAGGTTATGTCAAAAATGATGGAAAATTTCATGGCGGGGAAAGAGTTAATACCAAGTGACAATAATATTTCGACTCATAGAGGTATCAGAATATCAAAACTGCAAGCTTTAATAACCTTGTAGACCAAGAGACCTACCCAGACCTGATTGACTCATGTCGATGCAATGTTTACCGGTTGCATTTCATTCCTTTTCTTTTTTCTAAGCAATTAGAAACAAGAGATGGCCGCTGTAGACGTGCCAGGACTGTGCAGTTTCCGCTCATGTCAGTTGTAAAGGGCTTAACCCTACTCTGAGCTGTTTATTTGCATCCCTCAGTAAGTTTCACTCATCCACAAGAAAGCCTCATGCTACAGTACCCCAATAAAACCAGAAAACACAGTCAGGGATGGCATGAATTGACTCTGAAGGACTGCTATTGTAGATGCTGCCAGTGTCCAACAAGCCCTCTTTATGATGGCAGGAATTATGATGGCTGGGGATATGTGAGATCGCTGGTGGCGAGCAAGATAAGTCGAGTAATTGTCACTTACTGTAACAGCGACTCCCATTCATTAAGGGCCCATGTCTAATAAACTACTGGAGGAAAGGAGGCCAGCTGTACTGTGAAGCCTCACACAAGGCGGCTCTTTCTCTGCAGCCCCAAACTTTGTCAAAAGGCGAAACTGTCTATGAGGTGCTCTGTGATTCAACAGAGATTCCAATAGAGGTTTGTCTTTGGGGAGCAAACAAGGGCTTCCTTTTGACAAAATAGGGTGTTCAAGAGGGACAGAAAAACTGATATAGCTTCTGTTTTAGACTAGTTCCAGTTATGTCAACTGGAAAACAAACAATTCAAGGGTTGTCCTGATACTTAACTTTTTGCATAATATCAGTCTGCATTACTTGCAGAGGCAGTTTATCATAAAACTTATAGGGTAAATTTTACCAAACATGTCAAGGAGCATGTCCATAAATATTTTTTTCTCAAAATATGTATTTATTTATTTGCATTTTCATGACAATTAACCACATTTCCACCCAAAACTCTCATTACTGAAATGCTAAAATAATGATTACATTTTTGATGACTATGATAAATAAACATTTTGAAATTATTATTATTTTTAATTATCATTAATTAATAATAAATATTTATACACCATGAAATTATTTGTTCTATTGCCTTCAATTTATGCTGATTGTTTTTTTGTTTTTTTAATTGCCTGTCATCAATTATCATGTAATTGTCAAATAATGTCAAAAATAGAAACATTCCGTGAAAATGAAATGAAAGGAAATCAAAATCGATTCTCTTTATGCTATATATATATCAGGGGAGTTTCCTCTGAGGGGCTGTTTACACGACACCATTTTCAACTAAAAACTGAAAACTTTTTATGCGTTTTGGCCCTTCATTTTGGTGGCCTGAAAACGCAAACTTTTGAAAATGGGTTTCAAAGTGCAAGTTTTTGAAAACGGTCTCCGTGTAAACAACAAAATCTGTGAAAATGATGCACATGCGTATTACATGTTCAGTCTGTAGTGTTTCATCGCCATCTAATGGTCTGCCAGCAGAACACAGTGTTTCCACGGATTCTTATGAATAGGGATCGTTTTGACAATGGTGTCGTCTGTACGCGGAAAACTCAAAGGAAAAACTGGGGAGGCAAGGGAGGCAGTGCCTCCTCAAAAAAATAAATAAAACAACGCAAATATTACAAAATGTGACATTAAAAACTGTATAAGTCACTTGTTTTTCTAAAGGAATACTGTCCAACAGAGACACCTGCAGGTAAAGTTACAGCGGAAGTCCGTGTCTCTCGTGCCTCCTCTCATCTCATAGAGATTCAACAGACACCCTAAAGCATGCAATGGGTTTATTGGGGGGTAATTGAGAATGTATGAGGAAAAGTCACGTGAGAGGAGGTAATGGCTTCATCGCGCTATGATTGGATGTGATTGGTCATGATTGGATATGATTGGTTTATTAGACTAAATTAAAAAGTACTTAAAAAGTCAGCTTGGTGAAATTAAAGATACATCTTTGTGTCTGGGACAGACGGTGTTTACAGAGCGTCACTAATGATCCGAAAATAAGTTGACTATTAAAAAGAACAGATGAACATCAATACACAAATAAAATATATTGTTTAAATTGTTACTGCCTTTAGTTATTATTTTGGAATAAATGTAAAACTGCTTAAAACACTAAATTATTAGGATCTCACAGCTTCAACTCTCAGATCTATATGGCAGTAAAGAGGAAAGCAGCTTCTATTACTATAGACTCCACACACTCTCTTTATGATTCTTTTCAGCTACTTCCATCAGGTTGCCAGTTCAGAATTCCCTTGGCTAGGATGAAGGCTTATAGGAATTCCTTTGTGCCCGATGCAGCAACTATTTTAAACAAGGTCAAGTGATTGTGTGGTGTTTTTAGAATTATGCACAATAGTAGTTTCCTTTTTTTCCATTTGAATTTTTAAGGTGTCTATTTTAATAACAATGGTTTGTGTGTTTATGTTGATTGTTGTACTATATATATTGTTGATTTGTATTGTGTGAGCCTTTTAACAAATTAAGACAAATTTCTATCATTGGTGATAGACAATTAAAGTTTTTCTGAAATCTGAATTCTTGATGAGATCGACTTTTTTAATAAATAGAAAATTTTTTTTGATTTTGTAATGTTCATTTAACCAGGAAATGTGACAACATTAAGTGTAACTGGGACATGAATTTACATTTGATTTATTAAAAAAAACAAAACAACAACAACAACAAAAAAAAAACACTAAAACAAAAACTAAGGACTTTGCCTCATTTCAGAACACCACTGATATGTGTTATAATATATATATACTGAGCACCACTTTTTTAACATTGATAATAATCAGAAATGTTTCTTCAGCAGCAAATCAGCATATTAGAATGATTTCTGAAGGATCATGTTATACTGAAGACTGGAGTAATGATGCTGTAAATTCAGCTTTGCCAACACAGGAATAAATTACATTTTACAATATATTCACATAGAAAACAGTTATTTTGAATTTACAGTTTTTACTGTTTACTGTGAGTATGTACATGTTTTTTTGTTTTTTTTTTGTGACATTTACCCTATACAAAGAGAGGTGACCAAAAGAAGAAATTTGACCAACCAGATTTAGACATGGAAAAGGTATCTTTTTATCCAAAGCTTATGGTTGTCAGAGTTAGTTAGTTTATCACAACATATCAAAATAGTTAGTACTTAAAGTACATAGAGTCCTACCATTACATTGGCTTACTCATCACTGAATTCTTACATTCTCTTTTCTAGAGAGAATGTAAGAAACCAGATGCATTGTGGAATTCATGAATAGAAGCCCTCCTATTCCCCTATCCCAAATTTTTCTGTACAGTGGAATGAATTCCAGAGGAGCTTCAAGAGAACACATGTCCTCAAGTATGCTGACATTTGAATGCATTTCTAGGGTGACAGCAGAAGGAACCCAGTTTGGGGTGTCTTTGCTGGATCATGTTGGGCCATTGTGTGCCCTTCTCAGTTTCCTGTCAGTAACTGTCTAAGGGGGGCATGTACTAACTTTTTGGAATGTGGCAAGTCCTTGTGAACTATTTCCTTTCTTTCCCAACTGCTGTTTGCTGCTTTATAAGTTTATTTTTCTAACCTTTTAAACTGATGCAGTACTGACCCTGTGCAATGTTAAATACAGCCTAGGAACAATGTCCTTCTGTAAAATCTGCATTTTTTTTTTTTTTTGTGAATCCATTGCCAAACAAGCCATTGCGACTTTACAAAATATCGATTTCTAGCATATTTTCTTCGCTGTAGCTAAGCAGCTAAAGCTCATCCTAAACTCATCCGGAGAGACGTGGGTTTTTATTTACAGAGTTATACCAATTTTGCAGGGACTCAAACAGAACTCCCATAAGGATATTTGCTGTCATTAACTGAGCTCATGGTGGTTTAGCACAGACCAATTAAGACTCATATTTGCTTATACAGTTGTTATGTTTCTCAAAGGACCATTGTGATTGGGGCCATATATCCCATTGTTTTCCAATAATTAATGATACTTAGGTTTACTTTGGACTATACAGGGATATGGGTATAAGGCGGCTAAAAGAATGGGAGAGATATAGAGTAAAGCACAATTCAAACACACACGGCTCTAATGACAAATGACTAACTTCAGAAGGTCATAATAAAAGTCAACAAGAGAGAGAGTAGCTTCACTCCTGAATCAAACCAAAGATCCATCGAGGAATACAAGGATAAGGTTGAATAAAGTGTTATGAGAGAAAGTTGGATTATGGAATTCAAAGGGGAAGTGGGATTGACTCCATCTGTCGAGAGGGTCTTCCAGTCGACTTTGGCCCACATGCTGGATGCTGGCTCAGGAAGCTCTTTCACACTTCCTCCCGCAGTCCTCAACATGGTCCTTGAAGGGGGAGTGTACCAAAAGGCATAGCCTCTATCTCAGGGTCTTTGTCCCTATAGGGGGGCAAACAGTGGGATCCTACAGGAAAGGAAACACACGCCCCCTCCTTCAACAACAGCAGGAGGAGAAAGAAAGCACATTACATGCTTGAAAATCAGCCCACTGCCATTATTTTAGTTACCAAACCAGTGGGGGGACACTGTCACTTTCAGACTGCTCTACAATTTGGGAGCTGCGAGATGGGCAGATGAGATTTTCCTTGGCTCAAATCATGGATTTCATGAACGCACCTGCTATTGTGGCTACCTGCATTGTTTTGGTGTTTTGTTGTTTTATTGAGTGTCACATATCAGTAATGGAAATGAGGCAATAAAACGAAAGGGAAGTTGATATCAGTTTCACCTGTACACAAAAGTGTGCCACAAGTGTGGTATTCAGAAGGTAGTTTGTTTACTCAAAGCACAGGCCAGAAAAACTTATTAGCTATTTGATTATCAGACTACCATTCATAAATTACGGCAAGCATGTACATGTATAATAATAGCCCCTCCTCTACAGTCTACAGTAATACTTCTGTACATGCATACTTGGCTAAGTTAAATGACAATAAATGTTTGACTTGAATTTTCCCTCCTCTTTTTCTCTCTTCTTTTTTTCTAGTATTTTTTCTACTCAAGCATGGCGGTGATAATTGGATTGTGTGGACACCTGTATGAGTGCAGTATATCCAGGGGATTAGAGAACGGGATGGGTGAGTCAGCTCAAATTATTGTCATGTTAACCCATACAACTGGCAGCCATAGCCCCCTACTACTCACTAAAATAAGGTCACAGTGGTCCCAGAACCTGTCTAACCTGAACAACCTCTGGAACCATAGATATACAGGAGATTTTCTAAAACTACAGCTTAAGATAAGTGGTTCTCAACTGGTTTTGCTTCAAGACCCACACAGTTCCAACATTGTTTATTGTTACTTATTTCCACACTCTCAGGGGGACAAAATGTACCTTTAGGTTTACAACAACTTGTCCTTTGTCATAGTACCCTTGAGAGGACAACTTTGTACCTTATCTGCCCCAAAAATGTTCATAGTAGTAATTTAAAGGTACTTCTCTAAGGTACTAATGTTGCCTTAGTGACAAGCTGTTGTACCCCTAAAGGAACACATTTTGCATATTTTTTTCTGATAGTGTAAATGTCTCTTGAATTTAGATATTCACAGCAGCATTTAATTTAATCTGGTTTGTATTTTCATGTTGGCATTGAAGTGAATTATGTGACTAAATGTTTTTGTTCTATCTATTAAATTATGCAAAAATATATTTAAAATGAAATTCACACATATAATGAATTACCTGTACCTCTTTTAATGAACATGTTTTTCATATTAAAAATCAATTTTGGTATTTTTCTGGGTTATAAAGTAAAACATGCCAGGATGATACAGTTGTCCTTATATATACATATTAGTCATTATGTTCAATATATATATATATATATATATATATATATATATATATATTATATATTATATATAATATATATTATATAGATATATATATATTATATATTATATATTATATATCATTGATCCATTAACCTAACTGACCCAATAATCTGGCAGATTTGCATCAGCAACAAAATATATGGGAAGTGTTTTCATTTATTTATCCTAACTGTGTACAGTTATGTGTTTAGTTGCATTTTTTTTTATTTGCATTTAGCATTTCCTCTTCACTTATGAGCCATTTTGAGGTCCCAACCAACCAGTTGAGAACCACAGCTGTACACTAGCTTTTACACAGTATTAACTTTTATTTGTTAAAACAGTCTAAGGAATATTGTATCCTTAAGTTTTAATATCACATTCTGTCTTGGTGCACGAAGGATAAATGTCGGACACTACTGCCAACAGCCCTTGTATAAGCTCATCAGGGCGGCCATCATTAGCAGGACTTTGTAAACAGAGCGTAGAGTTGTGGAAGGGGGCCAGAGGTGCTGAAAGACGAGATGGCAATAGTGAAACTATTTGACCACCGGAATGAGAGATGAGTCGATGGTCCCATCAGAAAGCACTGCCACGGCAACTGCGCAGATTCACTAGGTGTCGTCTAGGCAGGTAATTCATCAGCCCATGCCGGGGCTGGGCCTCCGAAAACTTCCCATGGTCACTTCAGAGTGCGAATACGTAATGAGCTGGAGGGCTCCACATTTGCCACGGCTGATTAGATGAGAACAATGAGCCCAAACAGAACTGGCAGTCCTCACAATGGGGACTGGAAAGCCTCAAGGCGTTGCCTCCATATTTCTAGAGGAAGAAGAGAGAAAGAAAAGTGAACAAAACTAGTTTATAACTGTCTGCTCTCTTTTGGATCGCTGTTGAACATGTACGATACTTTGTCACTAAACTTCCGAGAGTCTGTATGTGTGGTAAGGTTGTGCTCAAAGGCTAAAGAATGATGGGAAACAATGTTTTGTCAATATATTTTAATTAATAGACAGAGAAATACAATGTAACCTACAAAATGTAACAGTTTTTATAGAATCATCTAAAAAATGAGAAAGATTGGGATCATGATTATAATAGTTATCTAAAACAAAAACCATAAAAAAAATTTTATTTGAAATGAATAAACATTAACTCAAAAATAAATATGAATAAACTTGGTAACACTTTCGTTTAAGATCCAATTCTCACTATTAACTAGTTGCTTATTAGCATGCATATACTAGGATATTGGCTGTTTATTGGTACTTATAAAGCACATATTAATGCCTTATTCTGCATGACCATATTCTACCCAATTCCTACCTGTCATGTGTTTGTTCTGTTTTGTTCAGTTTTCCTGGTATGTTCTATTTTGTCCTTCGCTTCTAGTTTGTTAATTGGTTCTGTTCTCTCAGCTTGCCTGCCTGTTTGTCTCCATGGTTACATACTGATTAGAGTCCTCAGTTCAGGTGTGTCTAGTTAGTTTCTCCCTTTGTTTGCTCTGTGTATATAAGCCCTCATTTTCAGTTTGTTCCTGGTCCTGCATTGTTTAAGTTCTTTGTGATTTGTGGTTGTACATTTTCCTGGATTATTTCCTGTTTGGTATGTTTAGTATTGGATTAAATGTCTCCTTGAGTATCTCCTTCATTGTGTGCTTTATTACAGCCACCTACTCTGTGACACTGCCCAACACTTAAACTTAACAATTACCATACTAACTATTAATGAGCAGTGATTAGGAGTTTACTGAGGCAAAAATCATAGTTAATAGTGAGAACTGGACCCTAAACTAAAGTGTGACCATTAACATATATTTCAGTAAAATTGTATGTCAGCTAGCTGCCAAAGGCAACATTTCTCATTTTCATTTAAATTAACTTGATTACCTAAAACTGAAATAAAAATTTATTAAAAAAAAAAAAAAAACTACATGGTTTAATTTAAATTTAAAAACAATAACTAACAAAAATTACAAAAAAAAAAAAAAAAAAAAAACTTTAACCAAAATTAAAATGAAAATGTGTATATATATATATAATATAATTTGATGAAATATTAATATAATTTGATGAAAATGTGAGTGTGGTTTGCTAGGGTTTGTCCAGGATGTTCTGGGTTGTTAGGCAGTCAAAACAATTCACCCCAAAATCTCTAGATATGGAATTCTTTGCCCATTTTATCAGCACCAGATGAAAATGAACAAGTCGCTTGATTTGAGGTATCATTTATGTCTGTAGCAGAAATGGTTCAGGATGAGTAAACGTTCAATAAGTATGAGCAATATTAACAGGGATTTAGCAAACTCCACTAATACTAGAATAAAAAGTGTTTGACTATGTCATTTAATTCCTATGAAATGATTACATTCTTTTCATACTGATTATTTGTGTGCAATATTAACATGCTGTTTATAGCTACATTTAAATTAACAGTCCTTTTCTGACCAACCAAAAATGTGATAATCTTAACTAAGCAATTTGGCCTGGAAAGAGATCAACGTCATTAGTGTCTTTTGTTTGACAAAGAGGAACTGGCTCGTGCAGAGTGTTCAATCTCTGCAGTAGGCATATCTCTTTGAACACGCTCTATGAAATGAGTTTCTGTATCAGTTGGAAACCGTTTCGCTCTCGACTTTAAAAATAGAGATGATGGGAGGGAAGCCCCTGAAATATTTATTGGGAGGGGGGAATAAATCCACAGCCCACTGACAATTTTCCCATATTGGTCACATGTTCTTCCCGTTCATTACTGTTTTTCCAAGTACTTAACGGTATTTACATATTATTTCAGTGTAGTGCGGCAGATACGCACAGTGGCGCAGCCCAGCAATGAGCTGCCGAAAGAATTCACGCTTAATTGTATTTCATAAATCATATTGGGAACCCCTTCAGAATAAGCTCCCTGTAACAAAATGATAAAATGGCCAATTATGAGAAAATTCCAGAGTCTGTAATTTACTAAACACACTCCAGAGAGACTCTTTTGAGAGCAAAGATAGACTCCTTGTTGAATTGTTTTCCTTTAATAAATGCAGAGTGGCTTTACATTATATTACTAAATAAATGATAATTGTTTGTAATAATTTATTTTTGAATCTTTTCTCTGAACATTTACACTCACAACATCCGTCACTATGACCAACTGACCTTCCCCCTTCCATCAGGAAGATTGGACCTAAACTAGTGTTTGCAGTCTAAACTATAGCCTTTTAAACGCAAATAACTGGAGTGATAGGTAGAGATAGCAGCTCCATCACTCTCAGAGCTACTCAAATTCCTAATCAGAGTATTTGTTTTAGGTTTTGCAGGTTCTGACCAAACCTGTGGGCTGAATTCTCCTGACATCTGTCGTCTACCAGAGGACCAGATCTGCACGATGAGGACGTCAGTGTCGGCAATCTTGCCACATTAACTTTGACCTCTCAGTAAATGCATATGCTGGGTACATGCTGAATATATATTTCATGTTGAATATATAAATCCATGTTTATAATAAAAATTCTACTAAGCTGAACCCTAACCAAATACTCTACTAATACTCTAATGAGAGTTAGTTGACATGCAGGTGCGACATTACCTATAGTCAACAGAATGTCTAAAGTAGATCATCAAAATAAATTGTAACAAAATATTTTAATGCAAGAAAACCATCCTTACAGATTTTTTTCGAGATTGATTAACTACTCAATCATTAAACTTCAATAGATCAATTTAAGCTAAATAAAAACTCTAGAAAACAAACTGTTAAGTTGAAGACATTGAAGCTTTTAACTATATTTTGCAACAAAAAAGATAGAGGGAAATGACTCAGTGAATCATTGAAGTGAAACAACCAAATTAACTGATTCACTAAAATTAACTGCACTTTTCAGGACTATTTAAGATGGTTTAGGAGAGTGTCTGATTAGTTCATTCAGCTGGAAAGCTTTGTGTGTGAAACAAAAAGATGCTTTGTCATGCTGCTTGTTGGAAAAATGAGTTTGTCGCTTTTCTAGTAATACTCATTTGTAAAAAGAATTGCTGTAGACTGCCGGTCAATGCTATGTTTAATGATATGGAAATAAAACAAACAATATATTTACCAACTTTTTGTTATGCCTGTTCAAAACTTTACCCTGTCACAATAATGTTTTTTTAAATTATCTTAATTTTGGGCTTCTATCAGCAAAAATTGCTATATGCAATTAGTCAAGGCATTTCATGTAAGTAATTACATTAAAATAATTTATTACTTGACAGTTGTAAATCAGATATTTAAAAATGGGTAAACGGTAAAAGGGTCAAAGACATATAAGAGTGAGCATGATAAAGAAAAGGAAACAATATTTTAAAAATCCATTGTATATATGTTGGTTTTACATGGCTTTTTAAAAAACTTTTATACAATTTCAAAGAAACGCTTAAATGTAATGACTCTAACAACGTCATGTGGTGTAACCATTAAGTAAAAAGTGTTATATTTTCATTACACCTTGAATACATGTGCACACATTTATTTTATTTTTTATTTTTTTTTACCCCAAATATCATGAATGCTAAATGTCATTCTGTTTTTTGGGGAATCGTACCTCATGACATTTTACAACCTGAACTAACCGGTCTTCTGTTATTATAAGAGATTTGTCAATCTAGTTTCAAAGTTTTATATATATATATATATATATACATATATATATATATTTTTTTTTGGTTGCATCACATGACTTACTTGTTGGATAAAAGTTTTCAAATATTAAGAAGAAAACATTTTTCTAAGAAATACTAATAAAAGTCAATGCCAAACTACTTTTTTAGGTTTTCTTTTTAAGAATTTTTTTAAGAATTTTTTTTTCTCCCTTCATTATGATATGAGGATAGTTGCATAACCCTGACATTTTTGACATTTCTGAACTGAAATTTCTGAAGATTGTTTAATTGAGAAATTATAACATACTGAACATAGTAAATGTGCATTCAAGTCAATGAATTAAAGTATGAATTACGTTTTTAATTATTTTTGCATAAATTATTAGATCTGATCCAAAACGTAAGACTCTCTTCAAGTCATTAAAACCCACATTGATTGACATCTATTCTAAATAATGGAGGGGAAGTGTATATGCCTAAACGTGTTATAGCTCTGCCTTCTACTGCTATGTAAATGAGGCCAGTATATGAGTCATAATTAATCTGTATGGGGTCCCATTGGAATACAATACAATACAGTAAGGGAAGGTGTAACTGTAGAACTCTTATGCAGTATCAATGTGGCAGCCCTGCGGTGCTGAAACTCTGTCACATTACTGTCTCTCTCACTCTCGAACCTCCCAGGCCAGCGCTGTGCTCTCAGCATTCAACATTCTCTTTATTTAAACACAAAGTGCTGTGACACGCTGCTCTCCATCAGCTTCTACTGCTTCCTTTTACCACTACCTGCATTTATATTTGGGCACATTCTGCCGTTTGCGGTCACTTCTCAAGTACTATTTGTGAAAAAGGATATTACCTCACGTAATTGACTGGTTTTTGAGCAACCGCTGAGGGTCCGTTTGCGACAGAGTGGAGAAAGCCCTGACAAACCTGAGCTCCATCCGTGTTAGGACCAGATTGCACTCTACGTTTTCCCAGGTTAACACTGAATGTTATTAAAGCAAGTTGACCGTGGGGTCAGCCTGAGAGCGGCCCATGAAAACAAACAATTAATTTGGCATGGAGGTGTAATGGGATGATCTCCCGGCAGGGCCGGATCCATTGTTCGACTGGAATTAACCGTGGCAGGTCATGTGTCACTGGGTGCTGACCTCGGTCCATTCACTAGCCCACACTTGCATTAGCCATGGCCCGGCGAGGGGTCAAACACAGTTACAAGCCAGCCAAACACCCCTCCCAACACACGCACACAAAACACACACTGCCTTCCAGTTCCTGGCCACTTCTGACCGCTGCAGATCTTGCCAAACAAAGGCAAGGCATTACCAGGAAGGGATATGTGCCGGCATCCAGGCCACTTCACTGCACTCATCTCCCAACTCAAGCTTTTTGATGACATTTCTGCAAAATAAAATTACATTGCGCTTTACATGTTTTGCGGCAAGTGAAATGTCCAGTGTATGGTGCTAGAAGCACACTCGGTATTATCTGAAGCAGATGAACATGAATCTGGCAATGTTTATTACGTTGGTTGTTGTATGTATCGTGGCAGTTCAGAAATTAAGGGCCAGATTTACTAGAAGCTTGCACCAGAGCAAACCCTTTTTTGGCGTAAAAAAAAAAAAAAAAAAAAAAAAAAACTACTGTCAGGATTTACTAAAGAAACACAGTGAAAAAGTAGCGCTGACACAGTTATTTTTGCAGCTGACCTTATTGCATATGCATTTGTAGGAGTTTCCGTTTCAGATGCAAAATTTATGGGAGGAGAGTATTTAAATGAATCATGCAAGGTGATTTACTAAGGTTTGCGCTACTCAATTTACTAGTATTTGCGCCATTAAGCATGTCTTAAACCAGACACTAATTTGCGCTGTTCTTGGTAGATTGCTTTGGTCATTATGGAAATGATCCGGCTGCGCCTGTGTTCTTTAATTTGCACGTCGTCAGTAGATCACACACAGAACTTTCCACTCCCTATCGGCACTTTTTTGGCTCTCTACCATGCTTGAAAATATCATACCACCCACACTAAACTCTATCCTAAACCTAACTGATAGTGTTAACAAAAGCAAAATGTGAGATAAGAATACAGCAACCGTGCCATTTTAGCTTGTTTCTACAAGTCTTAGAGCTCTTTTATCGTGACTTGATTTGTCATGGGACTCATACCTGAGCGCTTCGCATCATCATAATTGCACTGCTGTACCAGGTGAGCTACTTAGCAAGTTTACTATGACAGAAAGAGCTGGTTATGTGATGCAAATGTAAAAATGTATTGGTTTACAAATCATGAACAATATTTTTTAATCAAGAATCTGCCCCTGAAATTATTATTTGTGACAAAGAATAAAAGTTGTTGTGTTTTACTGTCACTAGTGTTCATTTCATCTGGAAACTTCAGTGAATATTATGTATAGGTACGTTTTTGCAAAAATGTAGGTAGAGGCACTTTTTTTTTTCTAATGAGCCTATGTTGTCATATCCTGTGCAATGGAAGACAACAATACGTCTGTGACACCTTTGAGTGAATCATCACTTCTGTAGATGTATTTACTCAAGTCAAAGTAACCTAGCGCTCATGAGAAGAGCGTTTTAGCACATTCACTCTGACATATCCACCATGGGCCACCCATCAGGACGGCTTTATGTTGTCCGTATGTTGCTGTTATTTTGCTGTCTCCCTCAGGCACGGCTCAAAGTTGCTGACTTCATTTAACGTCAGTCACCCGAGGCACGAATCGCTTCGCATGTGGGAGATAGTCAGAAGTGGTTAGCGCGCTAGTACACCTGACAGATGCGCAATGCAACTGCGGCATGTCGAAAAACATCTGATCTCATAGCCTCGGGCCACAGATACCACAGAAACGTGTTGTGTGGATGACGGACAGTTATGCAAAATGATATTCGTGCTGGTAATCCTACTTAGCATACATCTGTGATGTGACTGCGAGTATTTGTTATAGAGCATTTCACAGGTATATCATCCATATTTAAACACAAGCAAACAACAGCTGCAAGTTGATCTTACACATTCTCTGTTGTGATGGGCAGACTACAGGAGACAGGAAGTCTCTTTCTCCATTAATTGATTGGGTGTTGAGTGGGTGGAAAAGGCCGTGCCGAAGCCCCAAAGCGCAGCGCCTGAATTAAAACTTCAATCCCCCATGTAAGACTCAATTTCATCCGTGACCCGACATTATACAAATGAGAAGGAAACTGATAGGTGCCTCCTCCATAGATGGAGTCCCCAAGCTTTTGGCCTGCAATGGGGGAAGGGGATTGACCCTGCTGTTCATCTCGTCTCTTTCAGTGTGAAACAGCAGAGAGAGTTTGAAGGATCCCTTGAAACACTTTTTAATTTTGTAAAGTGTCAACAAGATATCTGGAGATAAATTATCTCTCCCACAGAAGGTTTGATATAAATAACCTTCTAGGAACTTCACTTTCAAACTCAGGAGACTTCTTTCTTGAGATTAGGCTATTTTCACACCTTATCCATCCCTGAGTGTGATTCATAGCGTATTATTTGGTTCCTGAACCATGGTACTTTCGTGTTATCAATGTAAATATTAGCAGCAACTGTTTACTACATTACTAGGTAATGATTTGTTCATGTTTTGTCTCTTTGGATTAATGAAGCACACATACAGTCAAACCAAAATTTATTCAGACACCTTGAACATTTCATTCATTATTACAGTTTATTCACTATAGTGTAAAAAAATGGTAATAAAATATGACAAGATCTTAGAGTTAAACTGTCAGAAAAAAATAATCTTAATTATGTCAGATAACACTTAAGCAAAACATGGTCAGGTCAAAGTGTCTGAATAATTTTTGCTTCCATTTTTTTTTTTAATCAATTTTACTGGTAGTCCACTGTATAAATAATTTTTGGGTATAATATGTCACAGTTTACTTTATTTTGCTATCCTCACTTACATAAATGAACTATAGTGTCCTGCACCCACTAGTAAAAATATATAAAAAATATAAAAAATGTCTGAATAATTTTTGGTTTGACTGTAGTAGCGCTTTCTTCTGTCAGAAGAATGAGGTGCTTGCTAAGTGGAACTTCAACATGACTAATGAGAAATGCATTATAATAGGCAAATTATACATTAATAGTGGTTCATTCTACAAGTTCGGATTGTTTTCACTACACATTAGAGTTTTCTATATATATATATATATATATATATATATATATATATATATATATATATATGTGTGTGTGTTTCTTTCTTACAGGGTACTGGAGAACACACTTGGAGATCAGGAGACAGGAGAAGGAGTCTGGCAGGAGTGGAGACGAGGAGAACATGGAGGTGAGTAATCTCAGGTAAGAAAATCATCAAATGTTAAGGTGAGTCTTAGTCAAGACCAGACAATGATGTACGTGTGGTGCAGGCTTTTGTAGAGGGTGCTGATGATGAGTGTGCTGACTGATGACAGGTAGCTGTGATTAGTATTCAGGCGATAGTGAACGTTGTGAGGGAGTGAAGGAGGAGCCTGGTGATTCTCTGACAGAAATATTATTTAAATAAATGTAATTAATTTAAAATAACTCTTTTCTATTTAAATATGTTACTAAATCATTCTAATATGCTGCTCAAGAAATTATCAATTATTATTATCTTATTATTATCAATGGTATTTTTTTTTCAAATAAATGTGCATATACAGTGTATATATATATATATATATATATATATATATACAGTCAAACCAAAATTTATTCAGACACCTTATATATATATATATATATATATATATATATATATATATATATATATTAGGGCTGTCAAGTGATTAAACATTTTAATCTAATTAATTACATGGTGTGGCGATTAATGAATCGAATTAATCGCAATTTAATCGCACATCAATTTTGGCTGAGAAATTATCCCTAAAAGATCATTTGAAGACATTATTGTGTAAAGCATCAAATAGACATTACAAAGAGTAGCTCCAGAAAGAAATATTTTATTCGATTCAACATAGACATTTTTACACATGAACTTTTGGACCATGAGGTATCATTTTTGGGTGAACTATACCTTTAATTATATGGAAATATTAAATTATTATTTTTTTAAATAAAATTAGACTCTAAATAGGAAACTAAAACTGCCAGTAGGTGGCGGTAAATGTCTTGATGATCAAGTCATTCATTCATTCATTCGATTAATTCAAATGGCTGATTCATTCAGGAGTGCAGTAAATGGTTTTCTTCAAGCTTGTTGGACTTGAAGCGGCGCTACACAGACCGAAGTCGTGTATGACATTAAAGTAGTAAAGTACCACGAGAGTGATTAGAGAGCAGACGTATGCCTTTGAATCGCTCTCACTGTACTTTGATATCATGCACCAATCGGCCGCAGCCGCTTCAAGTCCAACAAGTCTTTTATGAATGGTCCGATGAATCATTGGTTTCACTCGGTTCGTTCAAAATGCGAAAAGTTCTGCTTTGTCTTTAATTTTTTTTTTTTAAATTAAACAAAATAGACAATATTGTGTATAAAATAAGACAATATTAACTTCTTACATACTGAACTGTTGTATAAAACTAGTACTCGTTATATAGGCTATGGGACAAAAACAGCACTTGTGTAATATTGCACTTGTTACTCGTGTGATGTAACTCATATTATCTAAATATGAGACAAAAACTCAAACAGGCATTTTTGCCCCCATATCTTTAGGTTTAGGGACTTTCTGACTGCCTTCTATAGGCTTCATCATGCAGCTAGTTGTTGCCCATAGGTCTGGCGCAGGGCAAGTGTGTTAAATGCGTTAAGTTAGAGAAGCAAGTGCAATTGTGCAGGTAAAACCGAAGACAAAATCATGAGTGAAACACTGATTGATTGACTGAAGAATAACTGATCATGTGATAATTTTGTGGATTGTTGATTGCAGGACAAACGAACACATCATTACACAGTAGTGGCTCCTAAAAACGGGTGACAGTGCCATTTGAACGAAACGGAGGGGCCGCTATGAACTGATTCACGGGTCTTTTCATTGGCGTCATGACTGGGCATATTCTTATAGACACCATGGGGTAGGATGATGTGAACAGTGCAGACTTCATAAGAGCCCACACAAGATGACTGTCTGCGCTTGACTGAGGAATTGTTCATGCTATGAAAACTCTCACAGCAGCAAACTGTAAAGACGGAGGCATATCACTGCCAGCGGACATTTGATTTGTTGTTTGGAAACAGTAATGCTTTTGCCTTTGACAGTAATGAATGTCTCTTTTAGGTTTTGGTGCTGGACACGGACAGTTTTGATTGTTTGTTTGTTTTTTGTCATTATAAATGTATAACCCATTAAATGATATTTCAAATTAAAAATGTGTGGTGAAACCTGTGTTGGTAGGTCAAGGTATCATTCTCTCAATATTAGCATTGTGTTGTCCTCCCTGGAGACAGTTAAATCGGTCGCTCAGAGAATAGCATGTCACAGGAATCTTTGTAGTCGCTAGATGATATCTGGACTGCAGAGAACTACTTGCCTTCTGGCGTGGCTATACAAACTGTATGAATGGAGGATGTCTGGACTCTGATCCAGTAATTTGAACTCCGAATGGACAACAGCAACAAGTCATCCAGAAACTCTGCTTGTGGCCCTGAAAACACTGGTGGAATGTACTTGATTGTCATTTTCTTTATGCAAAATATGATGATTATTACTTAAAATTTTATATCACATTGTACCACATCCTTTCTCTCTCCAGTAACACTGAGAAGTCAGATTCATTTTTCATTTATATTTATAGTTATGCATTGGAGCAGTAAAAAAAAAAAAAAATCAGAATAAAGGTTCAAAGACAGAAAGAAATGGGATGGGTTTTTTTTTCTGACCAGCCATCATAAACCAGCATTAGAAATTCACCAATGGTCTTATCTTTAGAGTTATCATGTTTCAGATTGTACAGATCTAACAATGTGCAAGTAAGTTATAACAAAATTATATATATAATCTAAGCAGCTTGAACAAGGTCATACTGCACTCTGATCATAACTTAAATGTCCGATAGGATTGGACTGGGTTTGTTCCATATTTCTGTTTAATTTCCCAGTTGGAGTCAAAGCTCTTTTTGTCAATGCAGAGGAAAAAGCCACACATTTTGGAAACATAAGGACTGACTTCAGTGTGATCAAGCCAAGATCTCAAAGAGAGTCATGGGAGTGATTCAGCGAACATATGGCCACACAACCACATCCAGCATCTGCAATTCTCATCCCATTCAATCCAAAAATCCCATGGGATTATATTCTTGGAACAACAATAAATACAGTATACTGGAAAAAAGTTGTTTCTTTTTGGTCCTGTAATGGGCACCCCCTTTAATTTGATCACCGACTTGGTGCCAAGAACAACAGCAGGTGTAATGTCAGGGTAAGTCATTAAATGTATCATCCATAATACTGGGTTCTTTAAGTTTGAAAGTACACTAGGACTTAGGAAGATAGCAAATGTGTAAAAATTAAAGAAACTGCAAAACAAAAAAGAAACAAACTAAAAATGCACATTATCTACAAATGACTACCTAAAGTGTCAGTTCACCTTGAGTCTTTTTGGCTAGTTAGCATGACCAGTTAGCAGTTAGCCTGGGTGCAAAAAGCCTCTTTCTTTAATGGCCATTCAAAATTAGTCATATATTCTGACAAAAAAACTTTTTTTCAAGCAACATATAAATCATGAGTCATGTGCCTGCCAAGCAACTGCCATTGAAATGAATTTGGAGGCTAAGAGATAGCTTTAGCATCCGTTTGGTGTGAATGGGTTATTGCTTATTTGGCCGAAAATGAAAATTCTGTCATCAATTATTTTATTTTTATTTATTTTTTTGTCATGTCAAACTCACATGGCATATTTTCTTCTGTGGAACAATAATCTTTCAAATGTTTTTGTTCATAAGAAAACCAATGAGATCTGAAACTTTCAAGTTTCAAAAAGTACATAAAGGCAGTGTGAAATTAATCCATACAATTTGACTGGTATATTTAAGTCTTCTAAAGTGACTTTTTAAACATTACTTTGTTTGAAGAACAGACTGAAATTTAAGCCTTTATTCACTTTCAAATCAAATACTGATCAATACACACATACACAGACTTCAACATTAACTTATGTCGAACCTCATTAGTTCTTTGATTTATTATTATTTGATTTCATTTTATTTTGTGTCCCTGCAGATGAACAAAGTCATACATGTTCAGAATGACATGAGGAAAGGATGGTGAGCATTGTTCCCAGCATGGTTTATCTCACAAGAACTCGTAGCCACAGTTTTCTCTAATGTCCTGTTCTGCTTCATGTCGAGCCAACCCAGTTTGACTTGGTGCTCAAGAACCAAGAACCATGACTAAGACAAACATCACATATCTTCAAGTTTTAAGCTTTGTGTGCATTGACTTAACAGTCAATGCACACCAGTGAGCACCATAACAGTCAAACCGGGTCGGCTCAACCCGAAACAGAACTTTTAGGTCCATTAGAGAAGAATGTGGCTATGAGTTCTTGTGAGATAAAGCACCGACATCCTTACCTGTCATTCACCCACACCATCCTTGAGCTCCTATTCATAGAATCTCTCTAATGAGAGTGGAAATGTCAGCTATGATACACTCGGAGAGAAGAAGAGAAACAGGAAATCGTACAAAGGGCTTTTATGCGGCCTGCCTTTATTTCCTCCACACTTGCATTCTAGCCGCTTTGTGACTTGATTAGTTGGTCCTCTCACATTCTCATATGTGAAAAAGAACACAATTTGCTTGGGGATTATTTTTAGTAAAGCCCAGTCTGCCTACATTGTCTTTGTGTGGTGGAGTGGTGTGTTACCCTGAAATATGACAGACTGGGCTGGGTATTGGAATAGTGTCAAACTATTTAGGAAAACAGGCAAGCATGTGCCAAAACCTGTTTGTAAAATCCGAAGGTGTATACTCCATGTACTATGGTATTGTCATGCTACTCTAACATGCTTCAAAGAATAGCAATGTATGAAAAAATATTATATTGTCATGTTACATTTCAAAACACTACAAGTACATGTTTGTTTTTTTGTTTTTGTTGGGTTTTTTGGGGGGGTGGGCTTTATTGTTAGCGACAACAATTTCCAGGGCAACTGGTCCTACTCGAACTGCTCCAAGCAGGATTCGAAACAGGCCAACCGACATAGGAGGCATTCTAACAAGGATGCCAAAGCCAGCAGCTGTTACACTCAAAAACTTACTACCATTTGGGTTAAGGCAGCAATGTAACTGGTCCTACTTGCATTGCTCTGAGCGGGATCTGAATCACCGTCATCCAGCATGGGAGGGTGCGTGTGCTAACAAAGACGCAGCATCTAGTATCAGTAGATAATGTGAGAGAGGGAGAGTGAGGTTTACCTGCACAGCTCTTACAAACTGGTCTCCGTTACACTCACCCACCTAAAACTAACTACCATCTGGGTCACGGCACCAATATAACTGGTCTTACTCGCACTGCTCCAAGTGGGGTTGGAACACAGTGTCAACCAGCATGGGAGATTGATGCACGAACAAGGAAGATCGCAGAATGCGGTTTACCTACACAACTCTTACGAGCTAGCCTTGGTTACTCTCACTACCATCCAGGTCATGGCAACAATGTAACCTGTACTACTCGCACCACTCCGAGCGGGATACGAACCAGTGTAAACTGTAGACGACAAGACTTTTTAATCATCAACCAAAACCTTGAAGGGATAGTTCACCCAAAAATGAAAATTCTGGCACCATTTACTCTTCTTAATGTTGTAAAGTCAATGGGGTCCAAAAAACATGGGTCCCCATTGATTTTCATTGGAATATGAAGGTGAGTAAATGAATCGACAAAAATAGTAATTATGGTAACACTTTACAATAAGGTTCATTAGTTAACTACATTAGTTAACATTAACTAATAATGAACTGCACTTATACAGCATTTAAAGGCCCACTGAAGAGTGTTGTAATATGTAGCATTATTCAATGTGCTGACGTAATTTCAACTGAAACAGGAAGACAGGGCGATATATCGAACAGCCCCGCCCCTTTTCTTAAATAGCCAATAGCGTTTCGGTTATGTTACAGCTCGCCAGAGCCGTTAGACTCAGTAAACACTGTTTCCTTCTAATCTCTAACCGTTTCTCCTCATAATTTCCTTTATATCGCTTATATACAGCATTCTGTGCAGAATTCAAATGGGTCCGATACCTTATGTGGTCTGTGCCGACTCGCGAATATAATCCGCTCTGTGCTCTCGTGTCTCTGGACCGGAGCATTGCGGCGGTTCATGTGACACTAATGCGAAAACGGACTTCATTTGCGTCAATGGAAAGCATATTTACACTGTCTGAATCGTTCCCTATTCTCTATATAGTGCACTATGTGCCATTCACCTTGTAGAAACTAGTATATGTGTGAACAATTGACCGATTTCAGCTTCAGTGTCTGTTGATAGTGTAGGAGGGGGCAGGACTTCAGATTTAGAGAGCATTTGATTGACCGAAGATTTGACAAGAAACTGAAGTGTGATGTAATGTCATGAAAATCCATGATCCATTTTAGTGGAAGTGAGAGACTGTAAGATTTGAATGCTTATATCTCCTAAATGCGAATTTTGTCATTGTTTTGGAACACACCAGCTTATTCATAACCTTAAGGCTAACATATTCATACTAAAAGCTAAAAAAACTTAAATTTTGGTTTCAGGGGCACTTTAATAATCTTTGTTAATGTTAATTTCAACATTTACTAATACATTATTAAAATCTTGTTAACATTAGTTAATGCACTGTGAACTAACATGAACAAACAATGAACAATTGTATTTTCATTAATTAACATTAACGAAGATTAGTAAATACAGTAACAAATGTATGGCTCATGGTTAGTTCATGTTAGTTAATACATTAACTAATGTTTAACTAATCATCCTTATTGTAAAGTGTTACCGTAATTATGTTCCACAGAATTAAGAAAGTCATACAGGTTTGGAATGACATGAAGGTGAGTAAATTATGACAGAATTTACATTTTTAGATGAGCGGTCCCTTTAACCTCATACTGCCAAAGAAAATGTGTAAGCCTTAAAGCTATGTCAATGGATTGGCTGTACACATGGGTTACATAGTTAATTAAGAAAACTCAACTCTAAATCCGTTAAGTATGATCAAATTACTCCCTTAAGAGACTCTGGAAATAAAACTATGAGATAATAAACCTCTAAATCCAGTGTAAAAATTACAAAAATGGCAGACCTGTCAAAATGAAACCTCATGAGTGGTTTTAAATAAATGAACCTTCTCATGAAGGCCATGATGCACATTGCTCAAGTAATGAAGATGTCCATGTGAAGCTCACTGTACAGGGCACATTGTTTGAGAGCGAGTGGATGAGTGAATACTGGTAATGGAATCTCCTTCCAGTGATTTCTCAGCTACAAAGAAGGAGAGGTGATCTTAGATGTGACACTGGACATGATCAATCACACACAGACAGTTCCCTCAGGACAGAATAGAAAGGTCCATCCAAATGTCTCAGGCATCAAGATACGGTAACACATTCTGTGTGAGCTTTAGGACAGTTTCTTACACCCATTTGGTGTTCATCATTATTATAGAAGAAAATACAACAACATACATATATCATTACTCGGTTTGTAAAAAGAAACAAAAACCATTTTTACATTGATACACTTACAATAGTAGTCTATGGAGCCATCATACCAGAAAAATTTAAAAGCAGAAACACAAAGCTAAAATTTTATTAATGCTCTTGTATAAATTCTCTAGTTATAGTGTGCTATTTAAGCAATAAATGTTTCTACATTTCTTTAATAGTGAGACTACTATCATATATATAAATATATCTAAAGAATAACAAGATATTAACATTTATATACACTACTGTTCAAAAGTTTGGGGTCGATAAGACTTTTTATTGTTTTTCTTTGAAGTCTCTTATGCTCACCATGGCTGCACTTGTTATTTTACAAATACAGTAAAAAGCGTCATATTGAGAAATATTACAACGATTCAAAATGATTGTTTTTTCCTTGTAATATATTGTAAAATGTATTTATTTTTAATTACTATAAATTTATTCCTGTGATCAAAGCTGAATTTTCAGCATCATTACTCCAGTCTTCAGTGTCACATGATCCTTCAGAAATCATTCTAATATGATGATTTGATGCTCAATAAACATTTATGATTATTATCAATGTTAAAAACAGTTGTGCTGTTTTGTATTTTTGTGGAAACTGTGATACATTTTCTTTCAGGATTCTTTGATGAATAGAAAATTTAGTAGAACAGCATTTATTTAGCATCATTGTTGTTCTTTACAGCTACTTTTGACACATTTAAAGTTTGATACATTTATTGTTAAATAAAAGCATTTATTTCTTTCATAAAATCTTATATATATATATAAGTCGGGACAGAACGTCAAAACATCCCACCGCTGTATAGCCAGATGATATGAAAACTATTTTTCTCGGCTGGATAAAGCAAACTAGCTTCTTGCTATGAAAGTTTTGATGGATGAGGATTGCAATCAAAGTAAAGGCGATTGCGGTGACGTACAGAAGTACGCGTGAGTCTGTTATATTGATGCGCAAACAAATCATGTACGAGTGCTCTCGACGCACTGATCTCATATTGTATTTATGCACAGACACATTTCAGTACATTCACGTTGTTTTCACACACATTCAGGATAATGTTTGGATTTGTCCTGTGTATGTTGCTGTGTACTTTAGTATATATGCAGGTCAAGGCGGTTGGTTTAGGTTTTTTTGGATTTTTTTTTTTTTTTTTTTTTGGGTGCTTTGGTGTAGCCTACATAAATGTATGAATTATATGAAATCATATTATTTGGTTATTTGGTGTCCTTTTTTGGAAAGACATCTAAATTTATCTTGAAAAAAGCTGAAAAATAGAGTTCCCTTTCGATACTTCACTCATACTGCGTATGGGGAAAAACTCCTTTTTTTCCTCGATACTGAAGCCTTTTTCAATAACGCAGTGTAACTGCACGGCCATTGGTTTAAACTGGAAAACTTTTTGAACCAATGACGGCGCGGCAGAGCTGCGCGAGCCTATGGCGATGCAACACCAAAGCCCGCCAAAATGGGCACGGCGTCTGGCTATATAAACGAGCATTTCGCCATAGGATTTCAGATCTTTCTTCTTCAGCGACAAAGACACTTCTCTTCGCTGGACTTTGAGACTGAACGCCTTCGCCTTCTCTCGCCTGCTGGAACAGCTCTCTTCTCGCCGTTGAAGAGGCAAGGCAGCGGACCAGCTGAGACTCGCCGACCGCCTGCAGCGCCGGTGCCCTCGCAGACTGCCCGCCCTCGAGCGCCGCTCTCGAGCCGCCTGCTTCACTGCTTCCGTTTTTTCTCAGCTTTTCCCCTGCCGCCGTCTGCCGGGCTTTAAAAGAGCATTTCCAGCGGTTTTCACCGCTCACAAAAAGAGCTTATTTCACCGCCGCTTTCACAGCGTTGCGGCATTGATACAAATGTCGTGCCACAGCTGTGGCACATGCAGAGCCCCTCTGCATCAAGATGACGGGCACGGTGAGTGCGTTTTCTGCCTGGGCAAGTCCCACGCAGAGGCGGCGCTCATCGGGACTTCATGTTCTCACTGCGAGAACATGAGTCTCGCCCCTCGCGCCCTCCCGTTCTCTTCCTCCCACGAGCCTGCGAGGAAGAAACAGCGGGGCAAAGGGGTCCAGCGCTCAGAGACGAGTGAGCTCACGCTGGCTTAGCCCCCACGTGCCTCACTCTCTCCACCCAGAGAGCCGTCTCCCGTCCTGTTCTCCCGCCCTGACCAGCATCCCTCGGCTGAAGCGAGTGACCTAGTTTCATTTGGCGGTTCTGAGGACGAGCCGCTCGATGACAGCATGTCATTGGCGGCTTCTGAAATGGAGGAATGGGTCGGCGACTCTGAAGACCCTGCCCACCTGCCGTCTCTGGAGCCCATCGACGCCAGGCAGGTATGGACGCCGAGTTATTCCGCGTCCTCTCCAAGCCTGTCGAGGAACTGGACCTCGAATGGGCACCCCCTGAAGAGCCAACGCATAGCAGACTGGATGAATGGTTCCTGCCGGGACGCCGCCAAGCCCCTCGCCAGCGCTCTGCACCGTTCTTCCCAGAAGTCCACGATGAGCTGACCAAGTCATGGCGCGCCCCCTACTTGGCCCGCTTACGTACTACCACCTCTTCAGCTCTCACCACCATGGACGGCTCTCAGGTGAAGGGCTACGAGGAGATGCCACCCCTGGACGAGGCAGTGGCTGCTCACCTCTGCCCTCCTGCTGCTGTTGGATGGAAAAACAAGCGGGCCCTTCCATTCAAGCCCTGCAGGACGACCTCTGCTCTCGCTGGCAGGGCCTACTCGTCCGCAGGCCAAGCTGCCTCAGCGCTCCACACCATGGCCATTCTCCAGGTGTTCCAGGCCAAACTCCTCCGCTCTCTGCACGAGTCTGGAACTGACGCTCCCACCTTCAGAGACCTACGCAGCGCCACGGATTTGGCCCTGCGCTATGAAGGCAACAGCCCAGGCCATCGGGCGGTCAATGGCCAGACTTGTTGTTTTAGAGCACCATCTCTGGTTAAACTTGACAGAGATTAAGGAGATAGATAAGGTGGCCTTCCTCGATGCCCCTGTCTCTCCCACCGGTCTCTTCGGACCCGTCGTAGATGGCTTCACCAAGCGCTTCACCGCTGCACAGAAGTCGTCCCAAGCCATGCGACACTTCCTGCCTAAGCGCTCCAGCTCAGCCACTGCCTCAAGTCGCCCCAGGCCTGTGCCGACTCAGCAGCAGAGCAAACCTGCGCCCTCTGCCTCCCAGGCAGCGCCCCCTAAGGAGCATTGTCAGCGATCTCGCTCCTCTAAGCACCTGTCTTTCCTGAGACGTCAGGGACCCCGGTCTAGGATTACGCTTGACCCGACACCTCCAAAGTCTTCCTAATCTGTCAGGAAGGAAGAGGAGGGGGCAAAGTCCCGCTGCGGCTGGACCACCCCCAAAGCTGCCCCGTCTAGTTCCCCCACCACCCCATTCAGTTCTGGGTGTAGGGGACAAAATGTTTGTTTTGTGCCCTGGGCCCACTGTTGCTGCACCCACGCCAAACGCCATTCTCATGGTGAACAAATTAAAAAACATACATTTTCAAAAAGAGAGCAAATTTCCTCTTCCACACTCGTCTGTGCACAGGTCCCAACACAGCGGCCTGTCAACCGACTTAATCCAACCCCTTGGGCCGAGGCTTGGCAGGCCATCCCCGGAGTGTCAAGCTGGGTGTTGGGGATAATAAATCGAGGATACTCGCTGCAGTTCGCCCGAAGACCCCCGCGCTTCAGCGGAGAGGTTCCCACTTTGGTAAAAGCGGACGACGCTCATGTCCTTCGCACCGAAGTGGTAGCTCTAATGGGAAAGGGAGCCATAGAGATAGTCCCTTCCCTCAGAGAGCAAATCGGGTTTTTACAGCCGATATTTCCTTGTCCCCAAAAAGGATGGTGGTCTCAGACCCATCCTCGACCTCAGACTTCTGAACCGCTCCCTCATGAGACGGAAGTTCAGGATGTTAACGTTGAAGCAGATCCTTGCGCAGATTTGCCCTGGGTACTGGTTCTTCTCAATGGACCTGAAAGACGTGTACATTCACATCCAGATTAGCCCCCCATCACAGGCGATTCTTGAGATTCGCATTCGAGGGAGTGGCTTACCAATATACATTCCTTCCCTTCGGGCTGTCCCTAGCTCCTCACACTTTTACGAAGTGCATGGACGCGGCGCTTTCTTCTGTGAGATAGATGGGATTCCGTGTCTTGAATTACCTCGACGACTGGCTCATATTGGCCCAGTCGCAGGATGAGCTAGCACACCACAGATCCGTGCTTCTCAGCCACTTGGAGTGCCTAGGACTCAGGGTCAATTTTGCCAAGAGCTGCTCACTGCTCCCCAGCCAACGTATGGCTTCCGCCTCCCCAGTTCTGCAGCTCAGCCTCTTGTGAATGCAGCCTCTGCAGTACTGGCTAAACCTTCGGGTCCCACCTCATGCTTGGTGGCACTGCCGCTTTTTTGTCAGGGTAAATCAGGCCTGTCTAGCAGCCCTGAAACCCTGGAAGGACCCTCTGCGTTTCAGCTGTGGGGTTCCCCTGGGGGCGGTATCCAGAAAGGATGGTGGTCTCGACAGATGTGTCCAACTTGGGATGGGGCGCTCTGTGCGAGGGCAGACCAGCCTTCGGCTCGTGGTCGAGTGAGGAAAGCCATCTACACATCAACTGCCTAGAAATGCTAGCAGTGTGTTGAGCCCTTCACTCCTTTCAGACGGTCCTGAAGGGACAAAACATCTTGGTCCGATCGGACAGCATTACAGTGGCGTCCTACATAAATCGCCAGGGCGGGCTTTCATCCAGGCGCCTTTGTGCTCTGTCAAAGCAGCTCTTGGAATGGGCCCTGCCCAGACTGCGATCGCTAAGAGCATCGCACATACCGGGCAAACTGAATCTGGGAGCAGACATGCTATCTCGGAGCAATGTCCCTTCGGACGAGTGGACGCTCCACCCCCAGACGATTCTCAGAATTTGGGAGATCTTCGGGAGGGCAGAGGTCGACCTCTTCGCCTCAGAAGACAACTCTCATTGCCCAATCTTCTTCTCGAAGGACAGAGATGCGCTGGCCCACGACTGGCCCAGCCTGGCCCTGCTTTTCCCCCGATTGCTCTGATCCCTCAGGTCATCAGACGAATCAGGGAAGACAAACACAAAGTCCTCCTGGTGGCCCCACTCTGGAGGAACCAACCTTGGTCCTCAGAGCTGTTCAGGCTTTCGAGGAGAGCCCCATGGCCGATCCCTCTCTCAGGTGAACAGGACGATTTGGCACCCCCAGCCAGAGATCTGGGCTCTGCACCTGTGGTCCCTCGATGGGAGCCTGTAAACCTCCCAGGGGACGTGCTGAATACCATTTCTCAGGCGAGAGCCCCGTCTGCTAGATGCCTCTATGCCCAGAAATGGTCAGTCTTCGTCGACTGGTGTGCAGCTCGAAACGAAGACCCTGTTGAGTGTGACATATCCCCGATATTGTCATTTCTCCAGGAGCGTCTGGACAAGGGTCTTACTCCTTCTACGCTCAAGGTGTACATAGCAGCCATAGCAGCGTTTCACGCACCTATTGCTGGCCAGTCGGTGGGACATAACAGCCTTGTTGTGCGTTTCTTAAGAGGTTCCAGTCGGTGGGACATAACAGCCTTGTTGTGCGTTTCTTAAGAGGTTCTAGGAGGCTAAATCCCCCCCCCTTGAACCGCTGCGGTCAGCTGACCTTCGGCCCCTGTCGCTTAAAACCACTCTGCTACTAGCTCTAGCATCGGTTAAGCGCATAGGCGACCTGCAGGCCCTCTCTGTGAGCCCTGCATGCCTTGAATTTGGGCCCAATGACTCAAAGGTCGTCCTGAAACCCAGGCATGGCTACGTCCCTAAAGTGCTCTCGAGCACAGGTCATTTCCCTCTCTGCGCTACCTCCCTCCCAGTTAGGGCATTGAGGACCTACATCAAGCGGTCAAAGCCATTTCGGCAGTCCAGCTCATCGTCTGCTTTGGCGGCTGCATCAAGGGGCTTCCGGTCACAAAGCAACGACTCTCGCGTTGGATAGTTGACGCTATTGCTCTATGCTACTCATCTATGGGCCTCGATTGCCCCATAGGAGTACGAGGCCACTCCACTAGAGGCATGGCCTCCTGTGGGCCTGGTCTAGTTATGTCTCTATCAAAGACATCTGTGAGGCGGACCTTTTGTCAGATTCTATAACCTGGATGTTCCAGCGTTACACGCTCGGGTCCTCTCAGTATGATTTGACGGCCTCTAGTAAGCCCCGTCATTCATACTCATTTACTGGAGGGAGCCACCTCCCTCCTTAGCATGTGTAACATAAAGGGCCTTACGGCTTCGGTCTCCTTACTTATCCTCTGGACCCCTCTGGTGTCCAAGATAGGTTCAGTCGTTCCCTCCCATGGCACGGCGGGATTGTATTCATTCCCCATACGCAGTATGAGTGAAGTATCGAAAGGGAACGTACTCGGTTACGAACATAACCTCGGTTCTCTGAGATACGGAACGAGTACTGTGTTTATTGCCATGCCACGGGGCTGCACGACTCAGTGTCGTCGCTTCAGTCGAATGACCTGAAATCCTATGGCGAAATGCTCGCTTATATAGCCAGACGCCCTGCTCATTTTGGCGGGCTTTGGCGTGCTGCATCGCCATAGGCTCGCGCAGCTCCGCCACACCGTCCTTGGTTCAATAAGTTTTCCAGTTTGAATCAATGGCCGTGCAGTTACACTGTGTTATTGAAAAAGGCTTTAGTATCGAGGAAAAAAAGGAGTTTTTCCCCATACGCAGTACTCGTTCCGTATCTCAGGGAACCGAGGCTACGTTCGTAACCGAGTACGTTTTGTGAAAATCACACTTCAATATGATGGTTTACCTTGCTGGATATACAGTAGGCAATGATGGAAAAATGGACCTGTTAAACATGCATGATTAATTGCATGATTAATTTCACGATATGTGTGCGATTAATCGCGATTTAAAAAATTAATCTATTGACAGCCCTGTATATATACAGATATACAGATGGGGGGGGAGAGAGAGAGAGAGAGAGAGAATAGACAATAATAGTATGTGAACCGAAGCAATCAGCTCAACATAACTGGACAAATCTCACAAGAAATATAAATTTTATGTGGTAGCCTATGTTTGTTATGATGTTATTATGATTGCAGTTAGGCTAGTTTAAGCCTCAGACGGCACGCCTGCAATTCATTCACTGACTGTGAACAAAAAGAATTGCTTGATCATTTTCTTGATCTAGATTTATAATATGATTGATTGATTGTTTTTACGCAACTGATGATGATGATGATGATTTATAATATGATTGATTGATTGTTTTTACGCAACTTTCTGAGTGATGAAATAAGTGTTTACTACTTTGGACAAGAGTGGAGTTTTCTTTTCTTTAGCTTATTATATGGCCATTATGTACTCTTCTCACGAGATCTTCTTCTTTTGTTGTTGTTTTTTTCCAATGAGCTGGAGGTGAAAAGGTGTTCTGTTCAGTTCTGGAAGTGAGTCCCAGTCTGAGTCTGAGTAAGTGGCTGGACTTTCAACACAATCAGTCCCATGATAGTGTTTCATTCTCACCTAGTTCACCTGTGCTGATGGATAAGCGTGGAAACTGGCCAGGTAGAGCAAGAGAAAAAGAGGACATATGGGGGAGAGGAGGGAAATGTTCACCTGTTCTCTCACCTATTGCATTTGACTTCATCTGCCGTCCACTCTCAGGCTGTATGGAATAGCATTAACCACTCTGACTAGTTGTACAGTGTATATTTTTCATACTATTTATATTTTCCTGTATGGAATTCCCGGATGACCTACTACATTTACCAAAATGTGCAGTATACATTTAGAACACATTATATTCCACAATGCAATCCACATTTTCAAGAGTTTTTTTTTTTTTTTTTTTTTTTACTTGATCAAGTGACACTTTTATACAAAATTGTTTTTACAAAAACAAAACCAACTGATTCAAATATTATTTTTACAAAACAGCATATATAGTACACACTGCACAGTATAGTAAGCAAGAATGTTGTAAAAAGGAATTGAGAAAATGTAAATATTCAGCTCAACTTGAGGCATTCAGATTTTAAGGTTCTAAATTATTAACACTACTATTAACACAATTTGAATTTGTTCATTCACTTGTGTTACTATTTGAAAATTTGATGAGCAAGAAGTCTGTACCAAATATCAATACCACAATGCTACTAAAATGATAGATTAATTTGTGTTACTAATTGAAAATTTGATGAACAAGAAATCTGTACCAAAATACAAAATATCAATACCAAAATGACAGATCAATTTGTTACTAATTGAAAATTTGATGAACAATAACTCTGTACCAAATACCAACTATCAATACCAAAATGCTACCAAAATGATAGATCAATTTGGGTCCCACTTTATATTAGGTGGCCTTAACTACTATGTACATTAAAGTTAATAATTTGATACAATGCACTTATTGTGTACATACATGCTTTTACATTGTACTGTAAAAAAAAAATACCTGCATGTAATTACATCTGTAATTAATTTCTGTAATTACATTTATAATTACACTGTTGACCCATCCCTTACACCTTAACCCACCCGTAAACCTACCCATACCACCAAACCTGACCATAATCATACCCGTATCCCACCTCAATAGCAGCAAAAGTGTTTCGCAATACAATATGAACACAAGAAGTACATTGTACTTATTTTTTGATATATGTACATAGTAGTTAAGGACACCGAATATAAAGTGGGACCTCAATTTTTTACAAATTGAAAATTTAAACAATAAATCTGTACCAAATAACAAATTTATAGGAAACTTAATATATGAAGTGAACTATGCTATCCTTTGTTTCCAAAGAAGCATTCACCTTACAAAGCAAAAATATCAACATAACATAGACCTCAACACTTGACAAGTCTCAAGAATGGTGACAATCAACAACTATAAAAAGATTAGCTCTTATAATGACAGAACAACAACAAAGGTTTAAACAAAAGTCAGAAAACAGTAAAACAATAATCCTATAACAGTAGTCACATATTTTGTTCATGCTGCAATGCATGCTGGGAACTCACAAACCCATAACATTTCAGCAATGTTGTTCAATTTAAAATACTTTGTTCGGAAAACTGTTTGACAAGTTGGTCTAACATGGGATTTGATGTAGTAAATTTACCTTTCTTAGTATTTATGACTCAAAATATCCCATAAATTGGAAAATACTGTATGCAATCGCTTTTTTCAGTACATTCCATTTCAAACCATTTTCAAACCTTTTCTCTTGTGGATGCTCATTGAACCCCGACTGTCACACAAACATCATGGAAGTACTGACCAAACCACCTGAAAACCTGCGTGGGGTGTTTTGGAAAGCTCTAGGCCTCTCATGCCTGTTGTTACCTGTTTCGGATAAACAAACCCCATGGCAGGCTGAGCAGGAGTTCTCCACTGCGCACCACACTCGCTCACTAAGCAAACTATCACCAGGTGTGCACGCATAGAGCCGATCTTCCGTCAGCGTCCTGTCATGCAGAAGATGTTTATCCAATTTGTCAAGATAATCTTTCCTCAAACAAGGCCTGGGCCGAGGCCTCTCAGTGCACACACACACACACACACACACACACACACACACACACACTGCAAGACTGAAATGCAAGCCGTCTCCTCCAACTTAACTTCAGAACTAAAAGTAATTATATCTTTCCTAACGGAATTATCCAGCATTCCCCTTCACTTTTCCCACATTCTCCACCATATTTTGAATCCGTTTCATCTGTCCTCAGATAGATCATCCGGCATATTACACAAATTTAGACTCTTAATGGAGTTGCGATCTGTTTATTTTTTTCCCCTCTGGATTACCGCTTTATTAATGATGTCAGTTTTACTAAAATATAAAAAGGCTTGCAAATTAGCATAAATAGCACACAACTCGCACACGCTGACACACACTTAAATTACAGCGTAAGCAAAAAAAATCCTAAAGCTGATGATTTTATAATGGATCTTTTCATTTGCCATGGTGTGGATTACTTTAAACGGATTCCAGCGGAATATTTACATGTTTTATGATTCACAAACTTTATATTTAGCGAGGGGTTTATTTATCAACGGCTATCATCTTAAATAATAAGCGTTATAATACAAGCCTCTTAAATGATGTGCACTATAATTACACAGCTGTGGCACATATGCGTTTTAACTTTGTGACAACATCTATGAACTTCATGTGGAGTATTTTAAGACTTCAGAGAGCAAAAGATGACAGTCTCGGAAATGAAGTGATCCAAGGGACCTAGTAATTCTGTAGCTGGTTAGGTTGCACACAAATACTTGGACAAAACAGTATTAAAAATTAAATAATAAATCCAAAATTACTGATTCCTGAAGACAGCCTGGCACACAAACAGACTGAAAACAATGACCTTTGCACAATCCAATGAAAAAATCACTAGCAAACAGAACATGAGCGGTGATAAGAATCACTGGATCTAAAATGACTTAACACACAACCCGACACTAGAAGTGACTTGACAACATAGCTAAGAATTTTCCATTAAGTTTGTTTGGTTATTCTTTTAATTTATTTAAGTTTATTTAAATCAATGTATTAAAAGTTTGTTTACATAACATTCATTTCCACATAAATGCAACATAAAATACACATTAACATTTAAAATCTATTCCTAGTGACACTAAAATTGTAAAAATGTAATTTATTTTAAGATTTACAGAAACATTTAAATTCCCGTCTGCCTTTGGTTGAGAAAAACAATATTCTTGCCACAAACTCATGCCATTGATTGAACAAGTAAAGGTTCGTTTACCACAAGAATGATAACTATAAAGATAAATATAACGATAACTTTATTAGCGTCCACACCAGCAGATGATATCGTTCTGTTTATTCTACGCGCAAACAGCAGTTTTGTCACCTGCTGCTTTAAATGCTCGAGCTCTTTAAAGCAGGATGGATTCTAATTGGTTGTCAATGTTTTTATCGTTCATTAGCTGGAAAAATCATTCTGAAAGTGATTCCAACAATATTGTATTGTACAAGTAATGTAAAGTGTTACCCAAACTAGAGATCAATGTGATAAAATCATGACTAACTTAGTTTGTGCAAAGTTCTAATACAATACTTCAAGTCTACATGGGAACTTTCACATGATTTGTGCAAAGATAACAGACAGGGGCTGTTTACAGAAAAAAAAAAAAATCCAAACACAAGAATTAATTTGGTGTAAATAAACTAACCCACCAAGAAAAGTAGTCTCATTGCTAAAGGACAATTTAGACAATTTACAGGTCAAATGTTTTTTTCACTCACTAATTCACAAAAAGATAAGTTTTATATTTACTCTTGAATGCTCGCCCCATAGACTTCAAAATTATAGTTAATCAAAATTATTGTCGTTAAGCCACAAATGATGGCCCTTTAACTTGTCTTGAACCCGGAACATTCCTTTAAGTAGACCTTCAGATGAGGTAATGAGAAATGCATTAGCCAACAGCATTCTTTGTAATGCGTCTGGGGTCAAAAGGCACAGGTATCTGCTCCCCCCGTCTGCATGTGTGTTCTCCCCCTCACCTGCCGTCTGAGATGACTTCTGTCCAGGCGTGTACATGCGCACACACATATACACCTGTGGGCGGCGGACATGGTTGACTGGAAAGGTAACGCCCAAAGACTGCTGTGTGGGCACATCACAAACTTTCCATGTCTTTCTCCAGCATGCTGCCGCCCAAAGAATGCAGCTGAGCTCTACTAAATTCCACAGATTTCCTTCTACATCACTTATCGAATGCTTAATTGAGGTCAAAACATGGACAGGGATTTCCTCTGTGATTCGTTTTATGCTTTATGATGCAGGCAGCAGGATTTGTTATTCCGTAGACACACACAACACTAACCATCCCTTATCTTCAGCTGCTGTTTTCTTCTCTGTTTTGTGAGCGATCGGATGTTTTTCCCTGGGTCTTGCGAGCAACCCTCATGGAGGGCACCGCTGCAGACTGCGGAGCGACTGGTCGAGCCAGTCGACAACACTAGCTTTACCAACAGACCAGGACTAAACAAGAGAACACCCACTAACTTTTATCGCAGGCTTTGGCAAGAGGGAATGTTTTTGCATATGCAATCGCTTCAATCTAAGAACCACCTTGCTCGCTGGAGGTGCAGAAAGCCAAACTAATGACAAGATGCTACTTGATGCATGTGGGATGATTGCATGACTGTATGGTAATTCTCAGGAATAAAGTTGATGCATGTCATTTTATTGGGGGTGTAGAACTTTCTCATATCCCAGTTTAATAGGAATAGTCAGTCAAAAGTAAGCCAGGTTGATTCCCAAGAAAAATGTTAGGTGAGCATTGTGACAGGCAAAACGTATTTTTAAACATTCTGCACCAAATTTTTACAAATTGAACAAAACCTCCTCTCAAAACTTAATTTATATATTAATAACCATATTAATTTTATATATTAATAAAAATTAATAACTCAAATTAATTAATAAATTAATAATGAATTATACTACTATTATAAGTATATCCAACCTTCCCTGGATACATGTATACACTCACGTTAAGCGGTATGTATTATCTAGCAAATCAATATCTACAGTATCTTAAAAGTTGGGTATATAGTACATCCTCCTTTACCTGCATACCTTATGCTAAAGCAACATTTACTATATAGCAAATCTCAGGTGCCAGATGTTTATACTGTTACTATAAAAATGTAACTATATTATTGCCCATCTCTTTATATAAAGTTGGATATATAGGTGTGTCCAACTTTATCCGCATACATACAGTATACTAGTGTTGAGTGATATATACTATATAGAAAATCTCAACTGCTTGATTGTTTTTATAGTTGCAAAATGTGAACTATATTATCGGCCAGCTTTAATCTACTAAATGTGACTATAGGCAATGAATATATTGATATATTTTAAACATTAACATCATGATTTTCTGTAAAGCTGCTATAAAACAGTGTATATTGTGAAACGTGTTATATAAATAAAATGACTTAACATTTCCCAAAAAGCATCATCAGACTATGGTTGCAAATTCAGGTGTTATGAACATACACTATATTGCCAAAAGTTTTGGGACGCCTGCCTTTACGTGCACGTGAATTTGAATGACATCCCATTCTTAATCCGTAGGGTTTAATATGGAGTTGGCCCACCCTTTGCAGCTATAACAGCTTCAACTCTTCTGGGAAGGCTTTCCACAAGGTTTAGGAGTGTGTTTATGGGAATTTTTGACCATTCTTCTAGAAGCGCATTTGTGAGGTCAGGCAGTGATGTTGGCGAGAAGGCCTGGCTCGCAGTCTCCGCTCTAATTCATCCCAAAGGTGTTCTATCGGGTTGAGGTCAGGACAGTCAGGACAGTCAAGTTCCTCCACATCAAACTCACTCATCCATGTCTTTATGGACCTTGCTTTGTGCAATGGTGTGCAGTCATGTTGGAACAGGAAGGGGCCATCCCCAAACTGTTCCCACAATGTTGGAAGCATGAAATTGTCCAAAATGTCTTGGTATGCTGAAGCATTAAGAGTTTCTTTCACTGGAACTAAGGGGCCAAGCCCAACCTCTATAAAACAACGCCACACCATAATCCCCCCTCCACCAAACTTTACACTTGGCACAATGCAGTCAGGCAAGTATCGTTCTCCTGGCAACTGCCAAACCCAGACTCGTCCATCGGATTGCCAGACAGAGAAGCATGATTCATCACTCCAGAGAACATGTTTCCACTGCTGTAGAGTCCAGTGGCGGCATGCTTTACACCACTGCATCCAACGCTTTGCATTGCACTTGGTGATGTAAGGCTTGGATGCAGCTGCTTGGCCATGGAAACCTATTCCATGAAGCTCTCTACGCACTGTTCTTGAGCTAATCTGAAGGCCACACGAAGTTTGGAGGTCTGTAGCTATTGCCTCTGCAGAAAGTTGGCAACTTCTGCACACTGTGTGCCTCAGCATGCGCTAACCCCGCTCTGTGATTTTACGTGGTCTACCACTTCGTGGCTGAGTTGCTGTTGTTCCCAATTGCTTCCACTTTGTTATGACACCACTAACAGTTGACCATGGAATATTTAGTAGTGAGGAAATTTCACGAATGGACTTATTGCACAGATGGCAACCTATCATGGTACCATGCTTGAACTCACTGAGCTCCTGAGAGCAACCTATTCTTTCACAAATGTTTGTAGAAGCAGTCTACATTCCTAGGTGCTTGATTTTATACACCTGTGGCCATGGAAGTGTTTGGAACACCTGAATTCAATGATTGGGAGGGGTGTCCCAATACTTTTGTCAATATAGTGTAGTTCAGTGATTCTGTGTTTCCTGAAACCATATTTCGTACGAACATCTGCCGACAGCTGTCATTAGAAACCTTCTTGTAAGCACGACATGGACTTTTGAGCAAAATAAACAAGCTACAATGAGGTACATTCTATTTATTTAATTCCATATATATTAAGGTAAGAGAGAATGTCTCAGGTTACACATGTAACCATGGTTCCCTGAGAGGGGAACAAGACACTGCGTCCCAGATGACGCTTCGGGGAATGCTTTAAGCGTGACTACGTCTGAAGCACATGTGCAACTAGTCCAATCTTGATTGGTGCTGCATCACCTTGTGACGTGTTCCCGGTGTAAGGCGGAAGCTATAAAGGGAAGCCAGCAACACAACAGTATCAGCTTTAAATAGGCTGAAGCCAGCCGCTCCCAGGCATGCAGGAAGTATGGCAAGAGGACACAGCATCTCGTTCACCTCTAAGAATACCATAAATACATGCGAAACCTGAGACGTTCCCTTTCGAGGCGACAGCGGGGCATCAAGGAGTAAGGACTTATCATTCTCCTTGATACCTGAGAGGTTCAGCCACATGGGTCTCGCCGTGGCCACCATAGCTGCCGTGGAGCGGCCGATGACACGGGCCGCCTCCTTAGTGGCTCGGAGAGATAAATCAGTGGCTCTACACAGTTCTTTAATATCGTCGGGCCCCACACCTTCGCCCTTATCCAGGTCCCTGAGCAGGTCGGCCTGGTACGATTGCAATAAGGACATCGTATGTAAGCAAGCGCCCGCCTGACCTGCTGGCATGTACGCCTTACCCACCAGCGAAGAAGTTGTATGATATGGCTTGGTGGGCAGTGTCAGGGGAGAGAAATGCAGCCAATGTTTCTACAACCCTGGGCATCGTCCCATAGCCATTCTCCTTGAGCCCCAAGATCGAAGAATAATAGCGAACCGTGGGGGTTGATAAGCGAGAGGAGAATGGCTTTTTCCACAATCTCCACACCTCAGTGGGGGGATCTGGAAAGAAAGGTAAGCCCCGATGTGGAGGTTGTGGCTGTGATTTCAGAAAGTGCTCATCCAGTTTACTCTTTCTCTGCGCTTCCCACTTCTCGGCTGGTCAGTCGATACTTAATTTAGACACAGCACGAAACACAACCTCCATTAGTTCCTCATCACTGACATCACCGAATCACTGCTGAGGACGTATTACTCCTCAGAACTAGACAATCCCAACATTAAACTCTCACTCAGGGCGGAAGAAGCTGCAGAGCGGGCTTCCGTATCCCAAGTTTGAGTAAAAGAACTAGCGGGTAAGAGCCGAGAAGGGGCCAAAGCCTTCTCAAAACCCTCCTACTGCCGCTCTGCCTTGGCAGAAGCAG
Source organism: Ctenopharyngodon idella (assembly GCF_019924925.1). NCBI lineage: Eukaryota > Metazoa > Chordata > Actinopteri > Cypriniformes > Xenocyprididae > Ctenopharyngodon > Ctenopharyngodon idella. Next base: position 20,338,525 of record NC_067229.1, on the reverse strand, counting down.
GACCCGATCCACTGGGAGCGTGGCCTGGCCACTGTCTTCAAACACGTCCAGGCAGGAGCGGAGCATTCTGAGAGGGAGCGCCTCACAGTGTACATGTAATGAACTGCTCCGAGACACAAATGGCTGAGGATCCAAATGCAGTATTTATTAAGGGGTAATCCACAATCGTAATCCAAAATCCAGGCAAAGGTCTAAACACAGGTGAGCAATCCAAACAAAGATAAAGTCCAGGGCACAGGCAAAAACAGAGAAATCCAGAGGTAATAAATGAAATCAAAAAAACCAAGACACAGAAGAAACAACATTCAAATGCTCAGAAATGCAGTAACTACAGACATGCAAGACCTAGCCATGAGTGACTGAATGAACCAGGTTTATATAGGCAGAAACTAACAAGGTAATGAACAACAGCTGAATGTAATCATGGCAGATAAGTCCGGGCAGTGGATTATGGGAAATGGAGTCCGTGATAGTGAGGCAGTAGTCCAGGGTGGAGTGCCCTCTGGTGGCTATTAAGGGCACTCCAGCAGGTGATCATGACAGTACACAGCCAGCCCCCTCAAGAGCTGACCTTGCATGCTCCACACCCAGGATCGTGTGTGTCCCCACCCCTGATGTAACAAGGGATGTTCATTCGTCATCACAACAATGTTGTTTTGGGGGCCTGAAAATGCAAACTTTTGAAAAATTGCTTCAAAGTGTCATGCGCATGTATATTACGTGTTCAGTCTATAGGCGCATAGTGTTTCTTTACAAAGTGACATCGCCAACTACTGGCCTGGCATGAAAAATACAACGCTTTTAGTAGTTTTCCCTGATCTGTGTGAATAAGGATAGTTTTGACAACACTGTCGTCTGTACATGAAAAATGCTAAAGGAAAAACTTTTCCATTTTTAGTACATCGTTGTAATGTAAACTTACCCTAAGAAGGCAGAAAAATGTTGCCGCCTACGTTCCCAGCTAACAAAAGTATGTCCTAAGAACTTTTTTTCCCCACATTTTCACTTCAACAGGTTTCAAAGTGCATTTTTTTTTAAAATGATACCGTTATTATCTCCATGTAAACTACAAAAACGTGAATTTGTGAAAGCAGTGATGTCATGCACATGTCTATTATGTGTTCAGTCTATAGGCATGTAGTGTTTCTTTACAAAGTGTCATCACCAACTACTGGCCTGGCAGCATAATACAGCATTTTTAGTCATTTACACAGATCCGAGTGAACAGGATCATTTTGACAACATTGTCATCTGTACGTGAAACTTTTCAAAAACGCAAACGTTTTCGCTTTTATTACATAATTATCATGTAACCATACCCTAACTTCTGAAAACACTATTTATGAATGTTCTTTTCTTTTTTTTCTTTCTTTTTTTTTTTAATTCTTGGTTAGGCGAACTTTCCATTTTGCAAACGTTATGGGAGCTTTACTTTTGAATCTTCTCTGAACATTCTGAAACAAGTAGTAACATTTAAAAATGTTACAGTAGACGAAAGTCCAACTAAAATGTTTCAGAAAAAAACATTCCATGAATGATGTATAAATAATGTTTTTTTGTGCTAACATTTTGAGAACATTATTAAAGACCAGATAAGTTTAACGAACATTCTATTAAATTTACTGGAAGAAAGTTTGTTCATAACTTTGAGAGAACCTTGCCAGAACGTTTGCCAAAGAGAATGTTCCCTTTTAGCTGGGTTCTAGAATAACACATCTATTATATCTTAAAATGTAGTCTAGGAAGGCAGCTCACAAGGTTTTGGAACAGAGCTTTATACAGTATCTCCCCCCTCATGTCATGTTCTGAAGGCCTTAAAAGATATTGAGCAGAAAGGTCTGTTAAAGATGATTGATGAGGTGTTAAAATGTGTACATCTAATGCTTGAAACCCGTCATGCGAAACACACAGACACATACCGTTCAAACAAGGGATTTATCTGTAAATTTCAGAAAGAAAGTAGATGTCACATCGAGTGACAGCTGTGACACTTATCTGCCATTTACACTTATTTCATGAGTGGTTTTAGTCTAAGACTCTTCTCACATCAAAACTGATATACTGTAGAAGAAACAAGTCATACGTTGCTGAAGTCAGCTCGCCCGTACTGGCCGTTACACATCTGAACTCCAGGGCTCCAGTCGTGCTGGCCTCATTTCCCACCGTCACACAACTAATAATTATCTTGATGTTAATCGCTGTAAGATGGCCATAAGGGATTGGCCTTTCACCTTGCCTTAATTCTGGTAAAGATCTTATCTGTTTGGCAGGCCCTGTCAGTTGTACACGGATGTGTCCTGCTACCTAATTGGGTGGAAAGTGGACAGGAAGTATTGCCTATTGGATGTGTGTAAAGAAAACTAAATGCAGGTGCTGGAAACCCAAGATGGTAAGTGGGTAAAGGTACAATAATTTAGTGATGCTAGATCATTGATTCTAGTAGTATGCTAATTTTACACTTTACCTTTAGGCTAAGTTGTTTTATACATAACATATGTGTTAAAAGTATTTGCCACCAAAGTTGCTCACAAATAAGCTCAAGAAAGATTCGACTCAGTTTATTCCAATAGTGTTTGATGTTAGCATGTTGCTAAGCTAACAGTGTGATACCGTAATGGACTCTTTTCACATTTGTGCGGTTCTCAGAAGTGGAAGTCATCATAGTTGGGTAAACTTTAATAGTGGTAAGCGGAAACTACAACAAATATAAATTTCCATAGGACCTTTGTTCATCTTCGGAACACAAATTAAGATCTTTTTGATGAAATCCAAGAGGTCTTTTTATCCTCAGTAGAAGCAATGTAATTACCACATTCAAGGTCCATAAAAGTAGTAAAGACATCGTTAAAATAGTCCACGTGACTACAGTGGTTCAACCTTGATGTTATGAAGCGATGATAATACTTTTTGTGTCCAAAAACGAAACAAAAATAACGACTTTATTCAACAATTTAGTCTCTCCCGTCATTCTCTCCTGTCATTCTCCTACGCTTTTACGGTGCAGCACTTCCAGGTTCTACGTCAGAACACCGGCTCATTATTGGCCGGCTCCTGCATCACCATCACACACATGCAACATGCTGCTCACGTGAACAGCGTCAGCCAATACTGAGCCGGCATTCTGACGTAGAACCTGGAAGTGCTGCACCGTAAACAGCATAGAAGAATGACAGGGGAGAGACGAAATTGTTGAAATAAAGTTGTTATTTTTGTTTTGTTTTTGCACACAAAAAGTATTCTCGTCACTTCATAACATTAAGGTTGAACCACTGTAGTCACATGGACAATTTGAATAATGTTTTACTACTTTTTTGGACCTTGAATGTGGTAATTATGTTGCTTCTATGGGCGGTAAAAAAACTCTCTGATTTCAAAATAAAACAAAAACAAAAATATCGAAATCTGTATTCTGAAGATGAACAAAGGTCTTACGGGTTTGGGACAATATGAGGGTGAGTACTTAATGACAGAAATTTTCAGGTGAACTAGCCCTTTAATATAACACAAACTATAGCATTATAAATGTAAATTTGTTTTTTTAAATGAAAAGATTTACAATGTTAAAAAATACCCAACGCACACAAATATTAGGTAATATTAAATTAGATTGGACTGTTTTGATTTAATATTGCCAATGATAATTAACATTTCATCTTCTCTATGAAAGCTATATACTAGTTTAAATAAGGAAACAAAAAGTTAAACTAAGTGAATCAACAAGTTGATCGTGGCACACCTCCCGCAGAGCAGACGGACGAGCAAATGCTTAATGAGCGGCCGCAGACGCGTGATTCCAGCTGTAACGTGACCAGCGTGGGCATGGGCGAACCTTCTCTCCTGCTCAGGCAAAGCAGCTGTCAGCGCACACCGAGGGGGCTGAGGGCTTCTGACAGGCTGCGCTGGTGACGCGCTCACACACAGATGCCCAGTGACAGCTCTCTGCTGGGGTGCAGCTGCCCCCTCCCTCCTCCCGTCCCATCCACTTACTGCAGCTGTATCCAGACACACCGTGAGATGTGGCGGTTAGAAGGACGTTCCAGTAGAGATGTTGCTCTGGGGCTCTGGGTGATCTGAGGAACGCCACCAACCACTGGTCGTTAACCCTCTTGATTACATCAACCAGTGATGCAAGCTGGGACAGTTAGGATGAAAAACTTTGATTGTCAGCAGATTTGGGAGGGGTGGGGGAGATTTCCTCTTTTCTTGGCAGAAAAGGCTTTTTTTTTTTTTTTTTTTTTGTACCTTCTCACTTTCCCTTAGATTTAAAACTTTGTTACTGTAAATGACCTCTGATATGATTGGCTGAACTTGTTGTGTTGTTCATCAGTTTCTTAATATGAATAGGTGCTAATGTAAATGTGGATAAAGTTATATGTTAATAAGTTCATGTAACCACAAAGTTTTCAAAACAGTGGGAAAAAAAAGGTAATTGTGACATCTCTCATTTGTGACTGTATATCCCAAAATGACTTTATATCTTGCAATTGTAACTTTTTTTCTCATAATTGTGACTTTATATCTTGTAATGTTACTTTATAGCTTGAAAGTACAACTTTGTTTTTTGTAATTGACTTTATATTTTGAAATGACAACTTTTTTGTAATTGTGACTTTATATCTTGTAATGTTACTTTAAGCCCGGAACACACCAAGCCGACGGTCGGTCGACGGTCGGCCAACGGGCAGTTTTTGTTCGTCGGCCGACTAAGTTTTCTCAGTGTGTTCCGCACCATCGGCTGAAGTTGGTCTTCATTGGCCTTTTTTCAGCCGATTGGACATGTTGAATCGGTGTCGGAGCGCGTCGGTCAGTCGGGCCATCTGATCATTCTGATTGGCTGTTTAGCTACTGCCACCTGCTGGTACGGAAAGGCATTTCTTCTTACGTAGGCGCAGAACGGACGTGCTACTTGGCCGTCAGGTGTCGAGCGTCGGTTTGGTGTGTCAGGGCAACTTTGTATCCAGACGCTGCCGATGTGAGCCAACCCCGCAGTCTGCTTTCGTCGCCACTTGTTCGTCGGCGTCGGCTTGGTGTGTTCCAGGCTTTATAGCTTAAAGTATTGCTTTATAGTATTGCTACTTTATTTCACGTAATTGTGAGTTTATTTCTTGTAATTGCAACTTTTTCATAATTGCTGTTTTGTATCTTTCCAATGACTTTACAGATTAATATTACAACTTTTTTTTTTCGTAATTGTGACTTTTTATATCATAATGTTACTTTATAGCTTGAAATTCTAATTTTATTTCATGCAATTGTGACTTTATTTCTTGTAATTGCAATTTTATACATCATATTTGCTGCTTTGTATCTTCCACTAGTGACTTTATAGCTTGAAATTATAACTGTTTTTTTTTTTTTTGTAATTGTGACTTTATAACTCATAATGTTACTTTATAACTTGAAATTGGGACTTTATTTCTTGTAATTGCAACTTTATTTCTTGTAATTGCGACTTTATATCTCATAATGTTACTATAGCTTAAAATTGCAACTTTATTTCACGTAAATGTGACTTTATTTCTTGTAATTGCAACTTTATGTATCATAATTGCTGCTTTGTATCTTCCAGTAGTGACTTTATACCTTGAAATTACAACTTTGTTTTTTGTAATTGCAACTTTATATATCATAATGCTACTTCATAGCTTGCAATTGCAATTTTTCCCTTGTAATTGTACCTTTGTCTAACAATGTGACTTGCATATCTCATAATGTACATCTTGAATTTGCAAATTTATATACGTATAACAGTGCAACTTTACATAAATTCTGAATATTTCTTATTTAAAACTTTATCTTACAATTGCCTTTTTAAGTTTTGAATCTGAGGCGGAAACGAGCTTCCATAATAAAAGGTCTGAATGGACTGGGGAGGAAGTTCAGAGTTCTGAAAGTATCTCCTTACAATTCTTTTATTTCAAACAAGCAAGGAGAATTCACGTTCAAGCAAGGACAAACCATCTTAGCTTACATTTCATTGCTGAGAATTACGACATTCTGTACTATGTGCGCTTGATAAATAAACCTTGACTTGACTTGAAAAACCTGTTTTCTGCGAAATGTCCCCATGCAACATAAAACCCTCATTTTAAAAAAATCAATGTAAATTCATATATTCTTCTTAAGTCTACAAACACAATCACAACCAGACAGTGTTACTGTGCAAGCGTCTTAATTTGTAATTTGTTCCTTTGCCTTGAAGAGCAAAAACCTGTGAGGTCACAGTTTTGGAGACATGGAGGTTTCAGTTACACAATCAGCATCATCTCTTATCATACTACATCTTGTGTTTGGGTTTCCACAAGCTACACATCACTGCTGCTTGTGTATCCCCTTTGATTGCCATTCATGCTGTCACAATGACTGCATCTGCCTGTTTTTGGGGACACAGTGTGTCTTTTGACAACATTCCTAGGAGGAAATCTTAAAATAACACAAAACAATGGCATAATAAATATCATCATCATCATCTGAAGCTTATGCACGTTATACAAAATCAAAGTCCAAATTTTGAAGTGTGGCTTGAGAAAGCGATTGAACTGATCTTGTTCCTGGATTGACACCCTCATTGCTTGTCAGCACCATCAGAAAAAGGGTACGTTTGGGGATGATCACATAGGCTAGAGTACAACCAGTGCTGTGAAGGTTACTTTGGAAATGTAGTAGGTTACAGATTATAAGTTACCCTATTTAAAATGTAATAAGTAGTGTAACTATTTCAATTACTTTATTAAAGTAATGTAACTGATTACATTTGATTACTTTTCAAAATTTCTAACGAATGATTTCAACTGTTAATCATTTCCAAACATTTAAACCAGGCAAGGTTAACCTTACAGTAGTACTCAACACTGATTACTGTCAGACTTTAAAAATCCTTCATCACTTGAATTAAGATTATAATAATTTAATTTTAACAGTTAATCTTAAAAAGTAAAGCATATACATAAACCCAAATAAGAAATAAAACACATGTGTCATATTCTGTGTAAAAATGCTGGGTTAAAAACAACCCAAGTGGGGTTGAAAATGGACAAACCCAGTGATTGGGTTGTTTTAACCGAGTGGTTGGGTTAAATGTTTGCCCAACCTGCTGAGTAATTTTATTTAACTCAACTATTGTTTTAAAATGACTGTGCTTAAAATGAACCCAAAATATGTTGGAAATAAAAATTTTTGAATATGTTTAAAGCTGCAATCCATAATTTTGCCTCTTTGTCGCCATCTCTGTTTGAAACCTGCAATTGCGGAATTATTATCTGTACGTGCGTTGTTCCTCGCACAGTTCCTCAGCGCGGATGAATCTAATGTTTGCTGTCAATCACCACATCGGTGTGGATACTGTACTTCGGAATCACAGACTGTAGTCTTGGAAGTATGACCAAAATAAGAATTTTCACCGGAGAATGTCATCATATCATTATTGTTAATGTTAACAACATCAGCATTGCGTGACTAAGGTAAGGAGATTGTTTTGAACACTGGCTGGTTATGTACATGCTCAAAAATGTATTTTGGATCATTTTTAACCAAAAAAAGTTATGGACAGCAGATTTAATAAATGAACATTTATTAATTTATTAAGTTAAATTAATAATAATTAGACAATAAACATTTATTAAATTGCTTATTAATAAATGTTCACCTTTTGATTATTATTGTTGCCTCTAGTAATTATGTGTCTGATTTTTAATTTCCAACCTATTTTGGGTTCATTTTAAGTCAGCCATATAGTAATAGTTAAACAATAGTTGAGTTAAATAAAACTGCCCAGCATGTTGGGCAAACATTTAACCCAACCGCTGGGTTTGTCCATTTTCAACCCAACTTGGATTGTTTTTAACCCAGCATTTTTTAGAGTATAAACTAACTCCTAAAACATTGGTGTCATATATTAGAGTAGTCAATGCAATATGAGAAAGAAATCAATTAAATAAATTAATATTATACAACATATCCTAGCTTTGTACAGAAAATATTCAGATGTAACCCTCTTTGTAACTGTTAATAATAAGTAACTGTAATTTAATTATGCATTTTTTTTTTCAGTAACTGATTACAGTTACATTTATTTTGTAATAAATTATGTAACTCTGTTACATGTAACTTGTTACTTCCCAAAACTGGGTACAACTACTGTCGGGTCATAGTTTATACCTTAAAGGTGATGATACACGGGGCAACTTTTTGAGCAATGTTGCTGGGCAATGTCGCCGAGCGATGATGCTTGGGCACTTTCCCATTGAGCCTGGGCAACAGATTTCTATTTCTATTTCTATTTTCCGTTTATCATCACCTTAAGGTGCTGATTTGTACAGTTTGTTGGTGGATAAGATACAAATGTACATGTTAAAAGTGTACATTTGAGGGATCTGCCCTAGTGGCAAGTTGTTGTGTACAAATTTTGCACATTTTTGTCAGACAGTATGAAATAACATTGCAATCAACCAATCAGATTTTAGGATTAGTTTTAGTTTTAGTCATTTGGACGACCCCATCAATTCCCATCCATTTTAGGGGAACTTTATATAGTCAGAGATAGCTTTGGACATGTATTTTTTGAGGATGTCGATTCAGGTTTCCAATGTAAAGTTTGGCTCCTGAAGCAAAACCAGTTTAGAACCACTACCTAACAGCACAATTCAGGTGAAACTCTGGGAACTCTTCGTAAGATACCTGGCTAACAAAAGTAAAACGTATGTGCTAATTAGACCCTGAACTCAGGTGTTAAACTCTCCACCTCAAAATCCAGCTTATGTAACAGCCTCAAAGTTGGCCCACTTCAAACCACAGCTGTAATTATTGAATTAGCAGAAAAGTTCAAGAGGTTCCTCGGATTTCAGATCGTTATTTAGCGTCCTGATGAAATCTAAATCCCAGGCCAGCGTGATTGCGTGTGTTTCCCTCGCTGATCGTACGCACACCTGTGCAAGGGTTTGTTCAGGGAGTTGGCAGAACATTCTGTGTTACCTGGAGAAAGGAATGCTGAACACATTTTCAAATCCCGCTGTATCTGAATGGTAACAGGTGTGTGTAAACAGTGTAAGCAATGGGTAAGGATCTTTGCAACTATGGAATTACATGAAATGTACATTTTCTCATTTTTAGATGATAAATACGGAGCCCCTAAGGAGATTTCAATGCTGTTTGCAAAACCTTTGTGTTCCCCCAAGAAACTTTTCATATTTTGCATTCACTCTCAACATTTTTGTGTCCTCTTGTCATTTAGATTTTAACATCATGTCCGGTTTAATTTCTTGCTGGTACTTGGCTCTCGCTGACAATCACTTACTTGATATTTCTAACCTTGACTAATTATCCTAAATAAAATGAAATAGGCAGCTAAATGTCTTCAGTGTAAACTTTGATTTTTGCAGATGCACATAATCCTGGGTCTGACTCAAAAGTTCATACAAAGGGCAGAAATTTGGCCACCCATAGCGGCAACTGGAAAACTAATACTTCAGAGCCCCACCTAGTATTTGAACCTACAACCCTGCTGTACCAAATACACAGCCATTAATATCTGAAACAAACAAAAGTCTGAAACAAAATTTACTTGAATCGATACTGTAAATTGGTCCATTATGGAAAACAGGTCACTGTGCTGTTCTTTGAACAGAGTGAATGTGATTTGGAAATACATATAATGTTTTAGTAGCTGTGAATGCTGGAAAATTGAGTTCAAAACAAATCAAATATTTTAAATGAATTACTCATCTTTACTACTGTTAAAGATATAGATTGTTATATATGAGGGTTGCCTATACTGTATATACAGTACTGTTCAAAAGTTTGAGATTGGTTTTTGAAAGTAGTCTCTTATGCTTACTAAGGCTGCATTTATTTGATCAAAAATACAGTAAAAAAGTAATATTGTTTTTTAAAGAATTATACTGACTACAAACTTTTGAACAGTACTGTAGTTTAATGATTAGACGAGTTTAAATTACTTATTCTATTCCTCCAAAAGTGGTTTCAAGTACATTCCAGCTTACTTTTATTTGCGTTTTATTTACTGTTGATGTGTTTTGTTAGAGCAAGGTCTCATTTGTTGTCTAACATCTTTGCTAATCTAAATTTTTCGCAACAAACTTGAAGTGAGTGTTTACATGTGCAACAAAATGCTGATAAATATCAGCACTTAGAAACCTGACAACGCAAGAAAATCGTGTTTACATGAGATTTTGAAATCTCTGGCTAGACACAACAGAACAGGAAAATTGGGTGAATTAATCATATCTGTCAAAAATAGTATGACTAGGTGAAAGTCTCTCATACACAGCCGCCTTTATTAATGAAATGCTAAAAATGAAGGGGCATTTCTCATTGACAATGAGAAGCAAACAGCAGCCAGACACACAGAAAACCAGTTTGGGTGTACCTGCAGAAGGCAGGTGGTGAGCGAGGTGTTGGCCATGGGTCATGACAAATGGATCGTTGTGGATGTATTGACGTAGCTACTCTCTGCTGAGGCCAAACCAAGTCTACCCTGATTCCTGTGACGTGAAGTCCATGAGTGGAAACAATGTAGGGCGTGTCATCCCGCACGTCATTCTAGACATGTTGGGGTGGGGGGTGAACTATAGACATAGATATCATAAATATGGCTATAGAATGCAAACAAGAAGCACTTAATTGTGGTGCCAATTAGGATTTGGGGTGGGAAAAACTCATCAATTATTACAAACTAGACATGTGCCTGGGCTGCCAACTCTTTAGAGTCACGCAATTGACACTGTTCTCACTCTCTCACGCCACACATCCATATTCTCACGCAGTAGAAAAACACTGCGGAACAAAGACACGGACAATGCGCTGACAGACAAGACAGAGCTGTTTGATATAATTTTGTCATATTGATATATTTTGATATAAAACAATCTCAGCTTTCAAAATTCATAAGTTTGATTATGAAAATCAAACACTAAATACCATTTTAGCACTCTTAATGTGGCGTGTCAGATTATGGTATCGCCTCAGTTCAAGCTCTTCCTCTTTACTACTAGTTACAGCACAAAATAAACATGAAAGAACATCAGAAGAACCAATACCTACAACTTACTGAAATGTATCATGTCTCACGATATGCTCAATCAGTGTTTCAACCGCGGAAAACAGCTTGCAAATAATGTGTCACGTAACAATAAATTTACCTCAGAAAATCCTTTCATTCGATAATGAACATGCACAATATTGTTATCATAGGCACTTCAAAATACTGTGAACTCCTTATTATGTATTGTTTGGATTTTTAGAATGCATTTTAGGAATACTTTTCCATCAAAGAGCTGAAATGACAAACATGGACGAGCATCATGGTGGAAGGAGTGAAGGAGATGCACTTAATGAAAATGCACATTCACTCTCTGACAGCAAATGCCGCTAATGGAACAGCAGAAATGCAGCCGTTACCCCGGTAACCCCTGTAAACAAAGCAGCTGCACTACTTTCTGTTTCTGAACAGTAAAATGTATTCGGACAGACAAGTTTTGAAAACGACGTTTGAGTTACAATTCTTATCACTCGACGTCTGTCATTTCACATTCCAATTTGGACGGGACTAACATCTCCATGTTTATCACAGAGATGGGAGTGCGTGAGTTCTAGATGTGGGCGCTACAGAAGCTCACGTGCATCATCTATGACGTCTATATCTTAATCTGTTTGAAACATTTTTTATTTTTATTGTATTTAAATGTTCTTTTTGTTTTTGGTAACTTCAATACCGTGATAATACAATATACCGTGATAAAAGCTTCAGCAGTTATTGTTATATGAAAATTTGATATCGTCACATGCCTATTACAAACATAATTGGTGTATAAACTAAAATAACCCAAAAATTTCTAAAATTTAATTTAGCAAATTCCAGAATATCTGGGATGATATTAAATTGTAGACAAACATAAATTACAATTTGTTTTATTTGTTTGTTTACATGGATGGGTCGAGAGAATGCAAAGACCAAGTTTGCAAATTTGCAAAGAACAAATATATATATTTTGTCAGAGTAAGTGTTTTGCACTTTTGTTAACCCTTGTGTCACTTAGTGCCCAGACTGCACCTGACTGACAAGACACAAGAATGCATCAAAACTTGAAGAGGACATTAACCTTTGTGGCACTGCCTCACACGTGATAGATTAGCTTGTGAAAACAGAAAAAAAATAACACAGTAAGTGTGCGTGGCAAAAAAAAAAAAAAAAATTCTGACAGACAAATTGATCACCTGGAATTTGCACATGAGTTTGGTGTTTACCAAGTAATCTAGAAACTGAAACCAGTCCTTTAAATAACCTTTATGGGAAAACATAAAACATATTTTCAGTTTACGGTTAATACGGTTAAGAACAAAATTGACACTTGGTGTAGGTAAAGTTGCTCAATAAAAAAGTAGGAGTGTAGTAAAGAGACAACACTAACAAATGTAAGAAAAAAAATCAAAGAAAAATCAAGATAAATATTACTAAAATTGCAAAAACTGTACTCTAACTGTACTGTAATTACATGTATTTAAGATACATAAAATGCCAAGGCTATGTCTACATTAATCAGATACATTTCAAAACGCTCTCCATCCACATTAGTTGCCGGTTTGATTTCCAAAAGTTTCTCATCCACACTGAAATGTCAGAAAATCCTAAAACCATATTACTGCGCATGCATAAAGCGTAATAAAACTTGTGTATGATAGAAAGAAATGAGACATAATAAAGTTCTCATGTGGACAGAAGGGCAAGACATCGAAAAAAAGATGCTTTTCAAATGTATCTGGATTAGTGTAGACGTAGCCTTAGAAAAACAAATATTTGCTGAAAGGCCAATAATGATGTAAATCAGTTTTTGTAGCGAAGACTGTATGATATGTCTAAAAAAATAAACTAACACCGAAAGAGTGTGATAACTAGTCCCAGTCTTCTGTATAAAGTTGGAAGGAAAGTTTGAGGGTTGGAGGCATATATGGAGGACATCCATGGCCCCATTCTGGAGAATCTTGCATAACTGCTGTTTGCTGTTGATTTGGAGCCGTTCATTTGCATGGGGGCCTCAATCCATCTCTAAATGAAAATGACAGGAACCCCACTGTGGGTTCTAGATGGAGCCGTAACCTCAGAGACGGGGCAACATCATTAGGGGGCCAACCAAATCCCAAACTACCAACCATTTCTCCTTGTATCAACCATGCACGTCCATCCAGTAATGAGGCATTTCATCTGCTGGCACCTTTACTGCAGTTGATTCTCGATCAGTTCACGTAACTGGAGATGGTGGTCGTAAGACCCATTACCAGAGCAACAGTGGTGATCTGTGTATGACAGGCATCCGTCTGCCGGTCGCCGAGTGGACGGGCCGCGTAATGAGAGAGCTCTGTGCACATGGTGATAAAGCCTTTGTGCTAATGACAGACTCCAGCTTTAATCTACCACTCTCACCTGTAAGAGAAGCTCGCTGAAACCCAAGAACTCGCATGCAGCGATCGACATGACTCTCAGAGAGCTTTACATCTGAAGGCAAAGATAGATTTCTTATGCCATCACGTATAGAATGTGTCAAAAGTACCAACTTTGAAGACTTTTTGGGAAACAATCATTAAATTATAAGAGAATGGCCCGGTTTCACAGACAGGGCTTAGACTAAGCCAGGATTAAGCCTTAGTTCAATTAGGACATTTAAGTATCTATTATAAACGTGCCTTAAAAAAAAAAAAAACCATTACTGGTGTGCATCTTGAGACAAAACAATGGCACTGACATATTTTAAGATATGTATGCAAGTTGATTTCAGTTAAAACGGCTACAATATGCATTTTAGTCTAGGACTAGCTTAAGCCTTGTCTGCGAAACCAGGGAAAATTTCACAAAATTGTATTGCAATGGAAAATACAACATCTTACTCATTAACTACTCACAATCCAGTTTAACCAGACGCTACTACTGTACATTGTCATTTGTCATTATCAAGTCATTTGCTGCGTCCAAAATCGAAAACTTCCCTGCTATATAGTATGCGAAAAACAGTACGCCAACAGAGTAGGATGTCTAAATACACAGTATTCATAAAACAGTAGGTGAAAAGTACCCGGATGACCTAATACATCCGGCAAGATTCTGAAGTGCGCATTCAATGGACACTTTACAATCCCATGAGGCCATGAGAGAGGATTTATGAATGGCAGTGAAGCGACGCAAGTGACACTGGTAGGTCACATGACATTAACCTGGCGGATGTAGTACGTCTGAATTTCATTCATACTACCCATATTCATACTATATAGAACATATTTTTTTAACAGCCACAAAGTAAATTCAAATTCAAATGTAGTACCTATTCAGAAAGTATGCGATTTTGGTCGCAGATGATTGTTTTTCCGGCACAAACAGTTTTTTTTTTTTTTTTGTCAGCTTATTATACATTGCACCTTAACATTATGAACTTACTTTTTGTACATATCCTAGCCATTGTGGTAGCATAAATTCATCAAATTATGGAGAACAGTGTTATAACATTAGACATGTTGTGCACTGAGCACACTTTTTGCATTTTAGGGTATATTTAGACGACAACGATGTACTAAAAACTAAAAGTGTTTTTCCTTCATGTTTTTCGCATACAGACGACAATGTTATCAAAAGGATCCCTGTTTACACGGAGCTATGAAAACGACTACAAAAGCTATATTATTCATGCTAGGCCAGTAGATGGCGATGTCACTTTGTAGAAATAGACTGAACATGTATTACACATGCTCATGATGTCACCATTTTCACAAATTCACATTTTCGTAGTTTACACTGAGACGATATCGGTATCGTTTTTAAAAAATTGCACTTTGAAACCCCTTTTCAAAATATTGCATTTCAGGTCCCCCAAAACGCCGTTGTCATGTAAATGAACGGCCAAAACACATAAGGTTTTTAGTTGAAAACGGTGCCTTATGGAAGCAATTGTGATTTTATGTAACAATTCTAAGAAAAAAAAAGTCAGAATTGTGAGACAAATCGCATTTATCTTTTTTATTATTATTATTCCATGGCGGAAATAAGCTTCCAAAGAGAATTAATTTGTCACTGGAAACTTGCCACTTTTGCACCGTTTAATTGTGTAGTCGTGCATTTGGCAGACAGTAAACATAAAGAGGAAAACATGGACACAGTTGTTCTACATTTCTCCAATTTTAATGAATTTCCTAAAACTATTTTCCTTTGTGCATTTCATTTATTTGTGTCCTTGAGCTGCACACGACAAACGTTAAATCTTCGATCGCACAATAACATCTCAATCACAGTTTAGCAACTTTGTCACTTCCAAACTGTCAAAACAGGAAGACGACAATTCCTTTTCACACACCGTAACCCTGAGCATTCATTGACATCCTACAATGACATTGTTTGAATCAACTTTAATATCTCTCCAAACGCCTCATTCCTCTGTCAGTGAGGGAATTCACTCATACACAATTAAAAGATTAGGCTGCGTGCCAAACCGGGGAACACAAGGTGACAGCACATGAATCACACTGTCCGCCCTGAGGATGTTTGTTATCCGCATCGAGAGCTGCTAAAAAGACTAAGATGAGAGAAGTTTGAGTTCGAGCCATTACGGTTAATCCTCATGTTCAGTCAAACTCACGCACCCCCGCCCACAGCCTCATCTGACTTTATGAAGCCCGGCCCCCATATTAGCCACACCCTCCAAAGCTCAGCTTTATTAAAGTCACCATGAAAACAAAATGGACAATTTATGTTTCTTATTGCAGAATTTATCATAAATGATTTATCCATGCACATCTATATATATATATTTTTTTTTAATTCATGTGCCTCATATTCTTTAATCAGAATAACTTCCCCTCCCTCTTGCAACGCCATCTCTTCTCTTCTCTGATGATGTATTTACTGGCGTGAGGGCAGGGCAAACTGTCACTCACATGAGATCCACCAATAGCAAACCACAACCATCCAATCAATTCCCCATGAACAAAATCAAGCCCCGCCCTACTTTTGTTCTTGTTCCAGAAGCCGTTTCACTCAAATATACGTCAAAACAGGGAAGGAAAGACTATCGCAACTTTCATTTCATGACAACTTTACTAAAATAAAAGCATCTACTAGAGTGGTAGAAATAATAGGCTCTGGATTTGGTGACTTTTTTTTTTTATTGTAAACTAAAAAGTAAACATTGCTGCCCTACAAAGGCAAAACACAAAAATGAATTTGTAGATGTCATTTTTTTGTAATCAAAAATATTACTTGAATAACTGAATCAACCAATATATTGGGTTACACTAACATAAGTCATTTATAAGAGGTGAAAATAGATCCTTAATGTCACAACTACACATTTTCACCTTTTACAACATCTAATGTATTATAAAGAAATTTATTTTGGCTTCAGAATTTGTTTGTTATCGTAAATAATTGCGACCATAGTCAACTATTATGAAGTTTTATATATGTAATAGTCTGGATTATGTCTTTAAAGAGTATAATACATTAAGACACATGAGCACGTCCGAACTTCATGTGTAATATTGTGTTATAAATTAAACATTTTAATGTTGTATCAATGAATATGTAAGTATCATAATTTATTATATGTGTGGTTGCATTTTTTGTTTAATGTTGATTAATGTTTAGTTACTTTTTTTCATAAATGTTCTGCGATGTGACACCTTTCAATTTATCTGAAATTTTTTATAATAAATATGCATGCTTTCATGACCTCAGGAACAGATTAAATTAGAGTCTACATGGAATCTTTGTATTCTTAAAAATTTGTTTGTTGCACTGCAGGACTATTTAAAATGAACTAGTGAATGTAAAAGGTTTTTAAAAAAAAAAAAAAAATACTGATATACAGGTTAAATGAAGAGTCCATTGATACCTTATATGTTGTAATTAAACATTTATTAATATTACACATTTTTAATTAGTGACAAATGTGTTAATTTTCATGGTGTTTATATATATTATACAGCTAAAATACTGCAGGATTACAAGTATTAATACAACTTATTTGGTGTTTTGCTATGAGGTCATTTTTTCCAGATATAACTATATAGTGCTGGTCTCCTGGGTGCCGTCCAGCTCTGCAGATTAACTCCACTTGTCTATCAGTAAGGTCTACTGATCACATATTGAACCTGCACCCTCAATTATTCATACTGGGATGTATTTTGAAAACTCGAACTGGCCCAATCGGTGTCAAATTCAAAATTTGTTCCTCTTGCATAATTGATGGCTCAGAGCGACTGGGGTAATGAGAGGAAATGAGCAGGGTAAAGCGCCTCAGTGCTGCAAAAACAAAACTATAATGGCAATTAGGGTTTTACTATTCAGCAACATTACAATCACATGACCAAAAAAAATCATGCACTGTAAAAAATATTTTTTTAAAGTTGTAAATGAAACAAAGAGTATTGGAGTACAGTTTTCAATTTTTCAATTTTTTTTTTTTTTCAATGTGTCACACATTATTTGTGAAATTTTCTAGCAATTTCTGAGTGAAAACTGCCTTAGAGTAAATCCTACACCAATTTACTGTTAAAAAAAAAAAAAAAAAAAAGTTTTTGAAGGGTTGTAATTATTAGAGTGCGTTTTACAGAAAAAAATAAAATTTTCTTTCTATTTCAAAATGTCATGTTTAACTCAGTGTTATTTGCCACTTCTTTAGGGTGCAACAGTCGTTTTTTGTTGTTGTTGTTGATGTTTTTTTTTTTTTTTTGTGGTGAAAAACGCCTCGGGTTACAACTGTAACCCTGGTTCACTGATAACAGGGAATGAGACACTGCGTCCTAGAATGCATATGGGTAACGCCCTCGCGTGACAGGTGTCTGAAGCGATTGTCGAATCACACCAATCCTACTGGCTGGCGACAGCCTATGATGTCATACTAGTGCGACCAGACAGTATAAAAGGGGCGCCTAGAGAACATGTCATCTGCTATTCGTCTTTAGTGACTGTAGCAGGCAGCCCAGAGGCATGTTCTCAGGGAACCAGGGTTACACAGACAAAACAGTCACTGAAGACGAAAAGAGGATGACATGTTCTCTAGGCGCCCCTTTTATACTGTCTGGTCGCACTAGTATGATGTCATAGGCTGTCGCTGGCCAATAGGATTGGCGTGATTCGACTATCGCTTCAGACACCTGTCACGTGAGGGCGTTCCCCACATGCGTTCTAGGACGCAGTGCGAGTAACCTTTCGAAAGGGAACTACATTACTCATGATGCTGTACAGAAAATTCCACCAATCATAAAGTCGCAACAAGAAAAAAATGCCAAAATATCTTGTTAGATCCCATGAAGCACTGTGAATGACATAATTGTAATCTCTCTATGCTCTCAAAATACTTAATTATTTGAATATATATATGCATATTTTGCAATAAACTTAAAAATATTGTTTTTATATACAACCCGAATTCTGGAAATGTTGGGACGTTTTTTAAATTTGAATAAAATAAAAACTAAAAGACTTTCAAATCACATGAGCCAATATTGTATTCACAATAGAACATAGATAACATAACTAATGTTTAAATGGAGAAATTTTACACTTTTATCCACTAAATGAGCTCATTTAAAATTTGATGCCTGATACAGGTCTCAAAAAAGTTGGCATGGGGGCAACAAATGGCTGAAAAAGCAAGAAATTTTGAAAAGATTCAGCTGGGAGAACATCTAGCAACTAATTTAGTTAATTGATATCAGGTCTGTAACATGATTAGCTATAAAAGGGATGTCTTAGAGAGGCAGAGTCTTTCAGAAGTAAAGATGGGCAGAGGCTCTCCTATCTGTGAAAAGGTGCGTAAAAAGATTGTGGAATACTTTAAAAACAATGTTCCTCAAGGTCAAATTGCAAAGGCTTTGCAAATCTCATCATCTACAGTGCATAACATCATCAAAAGATTCAGAGAAACTGGAGAAATCTCTGTGCATAAGGGACAAGGCCGAAGACCTTTATTGGATGCCCGTGGTCTTCGGGCCCTCAGACGACACTGCATCACTCATCGGCATGATTGTGTCAATGACATTACTAAATGGGCCCAGGAATACTTCCAAAAACCACTGTCGGTAAACACAATCCGCCGTGCCATCTGCAGATGCCAACTAAAGCTCTATCATGCAAAAAGGAAGCCATATGTGAACATGGTCTAGAAGCGCCGTTGTGTTCTGTGGAAATGGACAGTTTCAAAGTGAAAAAGTGTTCTATGGTCAGACGAGTCCAAATTTGACATTCTTGTTTGAAATCATGGACGCTATGTCCTCCGGGCTAAAGAGGAGGGAGACCTCCCAGCGTGTTATCAGCATTCAATTCAAAAGCCAGCATCTCTGATGGTATGGGGGTGCATAAGTGCATACGGTATGGGCAGCTTGCATGTTTTGGAAGGCATTATGAATGCTGAAATGTATTTAAAGGTTTTAGAGCAACATATGCTCCCCTCCAGATGACGTCTATTTCAGGGAAGGCCTTGTGTATTTCAGCAGGACAATGCAAAACCACATACTGCAGCTATTACAATAGCATGGCTTCGTCGTACAAGAGCCCGGGTGCTGAATTGGCCTGCCTGCAGTCCAGATCTTTCACCTATCGAGAACATTTGGCGCATCATTAAACAAAAAATACGTCAAAGATGGAAACCTGGAAACCTATATCAGGCTAGAATGGGACCAAATTCCAACATCAAAACTCATAACCTCGATGCCCAGACGTCTTCAAACTCTTTTGAAAAGAAAGTTTACCATTTGAAAATGGTATACATGCCCCCGTCCCAACTATTTTGAGACCTGTAGCAGGCATCAAATTTGAAATTAGCTCATTTTGTGCATAAAATTATAAAAATTCTCAGTTTAAACATTAGTTATGTTATCTGTGTTCTATTGTGAATAAAATATTGGCTCATGTGATTTGAAAGTCTTTTAGTTTTCATTTTATTAAAATTTAAAAAATTTCCCAACATTTCTGGAATTCGGGTTGTATATTATCAAGTGTAGTTTTATATTTCTCCGTTGTTTTTAATTCATTACGCTGTTCACAATGCTTCATTGGATTGCAGTTCTTTCCCTCACTAAAGCCAGTCTTAGGGTGCGTTCACACTTGGCATGTTTGGTTCGATTGAAACAAACCCTGGTGCGATTGCTCTGTTAGTGCGTTTCATTTAAACATGTGAACGCTGCCATCTGAACCCTGGTGCGCAACAAAAAAGCAGACCGAGACAAACTCTGGTGCGGTTCGAATGATATATGAATGCAACATGGACCAAAGACATGTAAACGAACCAAAAACAGGAAGATGAGACCCTAAAAATGACAGAATTTTTTTCTTTTTTGGTCCGGACCAAATGAACCAAACGAACCGAACTACAAGTGTGAACGCACACTTACAGTCTTGTACCTTTGTCTTTTTGTTCGATTTTCAAAAACTTTTTTGCTTCAAATCTAAGTTTGTAATGTTGTGATTCACCTCATTGCTGGTTGGTTTGGTTCATGAATTATAATTCTTCAACAAATACTTTTTTAAAATCCCTATGGAGAAAAAAATGGAAAAAATACTTCTGGAACCAGCGCCGCTGAATAAGCGATGGGCACTAATGCACACTATTAAGAATAATACTAGCAATTTCTAAGTGAAAATGGTTTCTGCTCCAACTTTTTCAGTATACATGATTTTAAGATAAACAAGATCAGTAAGCATAAAATTCACAAAAGAAAGTATCATAACATAGCTTAATGAAATACATTTTTGTCACATTTGTCAAATGTGTCAAATATGCCAGCATTCTTATTTCAGTTCCTTATTAAAAGCTAAAATTCCACATTTGAATACATTGTTAAGCAACATGTTGCTGATTTTTCTACATCAAGGTATACAGTGGCATCCGTAAGTCTGAGGCCACATTGAAAATCATGGATTTAATTTAAAACCTGGAAATAAAGAGAAAGTTTAAGGACTCTGAAAAATGGAAAACAAATATGTGATGTAAAATGAACAGAGATATCTGAGATTCTGCACAATTTCTAGGTCACTAATGAAGAAATGTGTGACCTCTGTTCAAAAGGTCAAATGTCCCTGCTTCATTGAAGCACAAGATGCTATCATGCATGGATCATCAGGTTTTGTTCATGTCATCTGGAGTGCTGGCATTCTGAAATGCATACATTTTCAATTCAACTTATCACTCAAATGTAAGCATTTTCACTAGTTCTCAGATTTTTGGTCTCCGCTGTATGGTTATTATCTGCAACTTAATCGAATGAATTACATTTTAATCTATGTCATAATCTATAACTATAATCTATAATATGCTATAATCCATAACTTATTTTTGTTTCGTTACATCACATCAACACTTTTATTGACCTATATGCAAATGTAAAGTGTTATAAAGGTATTATTAATGTGTTATTATACTTTTAATCCATTATATCTTTGACAATTACAACACAACAACTATATGATGCACTATAAAACATATTATAATATTAAGGAACTTGAAATAATTTATGAGAACATAAACTTGATTATAAAGTGCATTATAAAGCATAATTAATATGCTTTAAATATATACAGGAAAATATTACCATATGTTTCTAGGAGTATATTAAAAAGCATGTGATTAGTAATTACAAACACACACACACACACACACACATTTACTGTATAAAAACCAAAGTAAACTACATATATATATATATATATATATTTTTTTTTTTTTTTTTTTTGTCATTTCACTGTATGATATCACTGTTAACTCACTGCAAAAATCAGGACTGAACTCAAAAAATACTGAACTATAGATGAACAAGTCAATTGTTCACAGTTCATGAGACAATTAAGATAAAAAGATATTTTCATTCTGAAGGTTTGCTGCATTGATTTAGAAATTGCTGTGAAAATGTTCTGAGCAAAGACTCCAAATTGAGAGAAGGTGTTTACATGTATAAAGAGATGAATGATTGTGTATTTTAATCAGTGGCCTAAACAGAAACCATTCAGTCTTTTTCAAGGCATGACCAGGAACAAAGGGCGCTATTTTCTGCACCAGTAATAGTAAAATCAAAACTCTTTATGCAATACCTTTTACTTTCTCAGAGATGCAGCTCAAAATCATCGACATGGAAACAAAGATCATTTCATCAATCAATAAAACCAATGAAAAAGTCTCATTTTTTTACTCCATTGAATACTTCTCAAGGTTGGTTTATTTTTGAAAGTCAGTTTTCGTATAGGCATGCACCTCAAAGTCTGTTGGACATTTCCACTGTTGTTGACCATGAACGAGATCACAGTTTGACTTTTTATTGAATTAGTAAAAACATTTTCCACAAAATATCTGTTTAAAATGGATTATAGGTCATTTAATGGATTTTTAGCAACAGTAAAACAACGTTTAGAAGAAAACAAAGTTATAAAATAGCAAAAATGTAATTAAAAAAAAAGAGTGCCAATATATTGGCACACAGAAATTCTTAACATAACTGCTCACAATTATATTATCTGTTATCAGCAATACCAGGTACATTTTTCCAGTCTATTATAATGATTAAAATCTGTATGGGATGTATAAGCGTGTGTGTGTGCTTGTGTAAGTGTACATACTTGTTACAGGGAGACGTTCAGGTAATTGACAATTCATTACAGTCTCAACATCAAGTCAATTATGTAGTGGGGCCAAAGACATTTCTTTCATAAGTGACTGGGAAACACAAAAGAAGTTTTCTTATGTGATTTATCTTTGGTCACAAACCCAAGCAAAGTGGTTTAAAACAAAACTCGCTCCTCCTAAAACAAAACAAAACAAAACAAAACAAAACAAAACAAAACAAAACAAAACAACAACAAAAAAGACTTTTTATTGAATTGTGAAATACAATTTTTAACATATCTGTATTTAAAATGTGTTATGGATTTTCAGCAACAGTAAAACAACTTTCTGAAGAAAACAAAGTCATGAAAAATGTAATGCAAAAATGTAAATAAAGTCAAATATTCTTCAAAGAGTATCAATATTGCTCTGGCTCAGTGAAGTTTGTTGACTAAACTCTGACTGTATTTTGTAGGCATACAGTAGTACAGAAGGGGCTGGAAAGTTCCTAGTTCATTTAAAAATTACCCATGAGGAACCGGTACAGTAGCCACAGCTTTCTTCCCATAGTCATTAAACAGGGGAGACAGCTTCAGTTTTAGTAAACGGATCTATTGTGTGGGCCGGCGAGCGATCGCTCTGATAGGCTTGAGCGTGCTGACGGGCTCCTGCAGGCCGCGGGGAACAGCTGGCAGGTGGAGTGTTGTGGGGCAGCGGCCCCAGGTCTCTCTCCCAGCACAAAGACTCCACGTCTCTGTTCCTGAAGCAGACTCGGTTGCACTGAGACAAAGACTGACAAAAGATAAGTGTAATTACCTCTTCAGCCAAGTGCTCACAAACTATCTCTCTCCTGACAGACGCTGAAGATGAGTTTGAATGAGACTGTGTGTGTGTGTGTGAGAGAGAGAGAGAGAGAGAGAGAGAGAGAGAGAGAGAGAGAGAGAGAGAGAGAGAGGGGGAAGTCTCTGTCTTGCCCGACATGTGTGTGTTCTGGGAGACACGGCAATTGTTTATCTGAATCGTTTCTTTAATTCTACATAAGTTCAACACTAAAATCTTGGATTCCAACTTCCAACTTCTGTTTCTTATTTGAATACATTATAATAACATTCAGAAATAAATCATTCACAAGCATTTTATAAGGCTTAACAATAAAACCAATAAAAGGTTTGGACACACTTGTCTGAATTTAAATGTACCTTTTGATTTAACGTCGTACTTAAATGTTTCAAAATAGTATTAGAGACAAAAAATAGGCTACTGAATTGTTTCCTGATGAAACTAAATGTTAAATAAAATTAAATTAATTAATAAATAGATGAGTTTAAAAATCAACCCAGGATGCACTTCATAACATTGGTTGAGTGAATGCCCAGAGACAAATAGTAGTATCTACTTCAAGCTAGAATATTAAAGATCTCATTCAAGAAAACACTTTTACTTTATTGTAATTCTAAAATGTGAAAAATAGTAATAATAAATAAATAATAAACTGAGAAAGTGTGTCCTATGGAAGTTTGTTTCTGCCACAGAAATTAAATTAAAATATAAATGTGACTTTTTATCCAGCAATTCTGACTTCTTTCTCGCAATTCTGACTCTTTTTCCTCACAATTGGCAGTTATAAAGTTGCAATTTCATGTTATAAAGTCAGAATTGCAAGATATAATCTCACAATTTTGAATTTTTCCTCACAATTGCGAGTTTATATCTCACAATTCTGACTTTATAAACATGCAATTGCAACTTTATATCACACAATTATGAGAAAATAGTCAGAACTGTGTGATTAAAAAGTTGCAATTACCTTTTTTATTTTTTATTCCGTGGCGGAAACAAGCTTCCATAGTATCCAAACGTTTGACTGATTGTCAAAATATATGAACATATGTGTGAATATAAATGAAAATATATTCATTAAAGTTTCATGATATTGCAAACTGTTTGATTAATTAATGTGTTAAGCTTATGTATTGTTACAGTGTTACCATTTTTATAAATCTATTTAATGTTATTTAAATATCAATGTTATTTATTGCATTATTTAAACAAAAAAAATTTTTTTTTAATTTTTGTATTTTTTTTTTATTTTTTTTATCTCATTTAATGTTAGTTACTGTCATTTCAGTGGGCGGGCTTTGTGAACTACAAAACAATGGAAAGTGCTTTAATATAACTGCACACAATTATATTTTCAGCAATACCAGGTATGCTTTTCCAGTCTGTGTGTGCTTATGTAAGTGTACATACTTGTAACCGGGAGATGTTCAGTAATTGACAATGCATTACAGTCTCAACATCAAGTCAATTATGTAGTGTGACCAAAGACATTTCTTTCAAAACAAAAATTTATATAACTTAAGAGTAGTTCATATGTTAGGTTTACTCTGTGTTTTCTTATTTTAGGGTCTGCTATAGATGAGGAATCCAAAATAACATATGGCCTCCTGGAAACATCACAAATTTCCTGCCTTCTGGAGGGCAACAATATCTTCATCACTTAAAAAACAAATTGTATTGAGCGATTCTCGGCTTAGTGGACACTTGGCCTCTAGAAACAAAAGCCATTTTAGAGGCTTTGACTCCTTCTAAAGAATATTTATTTACAGACCCCCTTTGTTGGGCCCCCCAACTGCTCCCACAAACACCTCCTCAGTGGGCAAAAGTTGGCTCAATTGGTGAGACTATCGTGAAACTTTCCAAACAGGTCAAGTAGACACTAATGCCATGTGCATACAGGGAACTCATTTACTATTCCGGTTATTGGTGTGAGGCTGGCTCACTCTTCTGGCATAGCTGGCCATGCCATCTGCCTGGCCGGGGGTAAGTGGGTGAGATAAACTGCTGATTGAGTGCGGGGCCTGTGTGGCATAAATGGCTGACTGGCACAGGGCAGCGGGCACACGGGTCACCACGACAGATTGGACTGGGGCCGTCTGGTTCTTCTCTTAATCCATGTCACTGTCCACACAGTTTGGGTTGTTAAGGGCCATAAATTCTGGTTTATTATTGAGAGTGCAGGATGAGTTGTTGTTTAGGATTGTTTACTATCACTGTTATGTGATTTCCCATTACCTTCATGTAAAAATGCCTGGATTATGTTACACAGTTGCTGTACAAAACCTCTTTTGGGATAGCTTGTCAGTGTTCAGAGCGTCCATTGAACGTTCTGTTGACATGAAGGCCGTGGCAAGTCTTGCAGCTGTCACTTTGTTCTTGAGGGGGCCGAGTAAAAGGAGCAGCAGGCCTTGTCTCAAGAACATTATCCCAAAGGGAATAAATCAAGCAAGCCAAACAATACTACTGCCCATTAATGTCACCAACGGCGCTTCCTTGCAGTCATAAACCCTATGGCTAGTCCCTTCGGAGGACCAAGTGGCCAAAACATATGTTTGTTAAGATGCCGTGGTGATAATCAGCTCTTAATGTATTAATGTATCCCTACATAACTTTAAAATCCATTTTACCTGTCTGATATGTCATCATCCGATATCCAGGCGAATGTGACAAAATTACAAGTTTTGCAAAAAAACAGCTTACATAAGAATGTGACTTAAATGTTGGATGATTTGTGTGCGTAAATACCCAAATAAGTTGGGTTTACTGTACGTGTTGAAGGTGCTGCTGATAAGGGTGAGGGGGATTTCTGCAATCTTTGGATTAGATCCTGCATGAGGGATGCAGTGAGCTTTTGCTCTTTGATGTGGGACGTCTGACTCAAGTGTAGGTTTCTAATGAGACAAGGGACAAGGCCAAAAGTGGGCTCTAATCTTACACGTTCTTCTGAAAAATGAGTGTGTATGTGTGTTTGAGAGAAAAAACATACTGCTGCTAAGTGATATCTATATCAGGGTTGTTATTATCAAGGTTGGGGATGATGGTCACTAAGCTAGTAAACAAAGGGGAGGGTTGGTGTGGTCTGGTGTGCACTTCCAGGTGGGCAAAACTAATGCCGCAAGATTCCTCAGCATCTTCTCAGAAGCACCAGGGAAATCCTCTTTGCTCTTAGTCCTAAAGCACCTTGCAAAGTCGAGGTGGCTTGCAACGGATTGTCTTAATCTGTCCTTTTTGTAAAGAAAAGGGTAAGCCAGGCAGAATGTCAGTCTATATCAGTCAAAAACCAATTGGTTACAAGGATTTTTTTAGGAAGTAGTTGCAACGAACTTTTTTTGAAAACCCTTAACATGCTGACACCAAAGCACAGCACAAACGCATACAGCCCAGGTAATTTAATGTGTAATCATATGTGTGATTAATCCCCATGTTATGAGGAGGCCAATGCAATTTTTGTGGCCCATCCAGAGGTCAGATATCTTTTCTGCTGCACTCAGGGCTTTCAAAGAGGCTTAGTGGTATGTAAATGAGAATGCTGTGGCTCTAAAGCACAGCCAGTTGCATTAGATTAGACGTTAAAAATTGTCCCCCTATCTGAGTGGCTTAGGCTGGTGGTCGAAAACTCATTACGCCGATCAAATCCAAGACAAGGAGTGAGTCATTTCTCAGCAATGCTCAGGTGCTTAAAAATCCCAATACGTACAATTTCATCCCACAGTTCCCCTGCTTATCGGGCAAGTGTGAGCTGCTTGCCAGGTGGACTTGGCCTTGCTAACATTTGCTCTTGTCTCCGAGTTGTCTAAGAAGCCAATTACTCCCGCCATGACAAAATATGAGAAGACATAAGGCTGCTTATGTAGAAAGACATTTAAAAAAAAGAATATGGTTTGAATGTTGGTCATTCATTTTCAGCAATTATAGTTAGCAGTAGCTGGTTTATAAAATCTACCAAAGTTTAAGTTTAGTTTCTCCTATCCCAGCTTAAAGGGATAGTTCACCCAAAAATGAAATTTCTGTCATTAATTACTGCTCACGTGTACAGCATCGGCCAATACTGAGTCGGCATTCTGACGTAGAACCAGGAAGCCTGCACTGTCTATACAATGTAAACAGCATAAGTGACAGGGAAGAGAAGAAATTGTTGAATAAAGTTGTTATTTTTGTTTTGTTTTTACGCACAAAAAGTATTCTCGTCACTTCATAACATTAAGGTTGAACCACTGTAGTCACGTTGACTATTTTAACAATGTCTTTACTACTTTTCTGGACCTTGAATGTGGTAATTACATTGCTTTCTATGGGGGATAAAAAAAAAACCTCTTGGATTTCATCAAAAATATCTTAATTCGTTAGGGTTAGGGTTAGGTGAACAAAGGTCTTGCGGGTTTGGAACGGTACGAGGGTGAGTACGTAATGAGAGAAATTTAATTTTGGGGTGAACTAACCCTTTAATGTGCAGAGTAGGGTTGGGTCGATAGACGATGCCATCGTCCATTGCCGATGTCTGACAGACATCACGGTGTTGAGCCGGATGATGATTCCACCCCCCATCCCCCCGCACAGTTACTTAAAAAGTTTTTTTTTTTTTCTGATTAGGCAACAATAACATAATGAAGTTGTTCCTGATCAAAAATTACATTCAAAACAGTTCAATGAACACAATTTAAACAGTAAAGATTCTATTGTGCAAAAAACGGCAAGCAAATTATTGGCTACTAGATGTTTTACATGAACTAAACCACTGATATTCAAATGGCGGACCGCAGTCCGCATCTGGCCCCGGCATGTTTCCATCCCGACCACGAGACAGAACGGTAGCACCATTTTACTATTTCTAGTTGAAGTGAGCAGCGCATCAAAACAACAGCGGTATGGATCACATCACAAGCATTCGGTATCATTTGTGATAATTATATTTCAGTGCTATATCCTCTAGTAGTTTTATCTAAAGCCAAACACGCTTCATTCAAGCTCTTTCAGGTTCATTCAAGCTCCTCCATTTCATCATCGTCTGATGCCAATTTGGAAGACATCGCCCAACCCTAGTGCAGAAACAACCAAGTAAGCAAGTCATAGGTCGATTCCCTCCTAAAAGTGCAAACACTGTGGCTCTGTAATATCTATGAAAAGCATTCACACTAAAACTACCAGGCATATACCTGTACCTTTCCACTTGTGCAACTGATAGCATGCGTCTGTTAGCCCAGTGTCTTCCAGCCAACTTTTTTGTTTTTGCCACAGGTACCCCCACAGCCCCTATCAGTAAAGCTCAAGTACCCCTTCACTGACACTTCAACTGGATTTGACTTTCAAAAAAAAGGTGTAAGGCATTCACTACAAAAACAAGTCATGACATTATTTGTAATTACAAATAATTTAAAGATTTAAAAGTCAGATCAAGTAACCCATGGAACCGACTTACCCCAGGCTGGGAAACAATTAAAGCTTAATTATAATTGTACATGTACAGTAAATGTACTTAGGGTGTTAACAGTGTGTAAACAAATACCACAGGTTTCTTGAGTTCTTAGTTGCCCTTACAAACAGCTATAACATTAATTACTAACATTACTCCTTCGAATTGCAGAATAATTTAGAAGAGAACTGCGAAAACTTGTCTCAAATCATGAGCAAAGAGTTTCATCCTCAAAGGCTTAGGTGAGACTCGCTTCCTGTTGACGGGCTGGTTCAGGCGGCCGAGGGGTGAGCAGGAGGGGGTGGAGGTAGTGAAGCGTGCAGAGGTGCAGTTCCCTCAGGCAGCTGCACAGAGACTCACTCTGGACCACACAGAGAGATGCCAATCTAGTTTCCCTTCCCAATCCCTCCACTGATCTAGGGTTAACTTGAAGATAAATGCACCTAGCGATAACGCACAAGGTTTACGCAGGGGAGGTAATGCTGTCATGTGTTACCCAACAGACTACTTTTAAAAAAATCCCCTGGGAATCGTGACTGCTGGATCAATGGGCAAAATTTGACATGAGATCATCTACTCGTATGGACTGCTTTGGAAAGACGGTACCTTTGCAACCAGGTCTAAAAATACCACCAAATGGCAGCATCTTTTAGCACAGCGCAATCGCAAGGTACTTGGTGTTACACAGGCTGTAGCAAAGCCACGAGTGGGCTGAAATTAATCTTTGTGGCCACAAAAAAAGTGTTAGCCTTCTCAATTTAATGCTTGGAATTTGCAAGAGGTTTTATGCCTTTGAAGAGGCTCAAGATTTATTTAATTCCATTAGTGGATACAGTGTCCAGGCCTGTAAAAATGGTAGATGTAGAGTACAGGCTGACTAGGGTTTGACTGTTGGGGGGCAGGTTTGGGTAGGTCTGGATGGGGTATGGGTAGGGCAGATCGAGGGCTGCTTGCCTGTCAGAGCTGAAAGTTTTGCACGGCTAAGTGCACCTAACAGAAGCGGGAGGTTAACCCTGTTGACAGGTGGGAGCAATCAGAGCATAGTAGCTCTAATCCA
Organism: Ctenopharyngodon idella; assembly: GCF_019924925.1. NCBI lineage: Eukaryota > Metazoa > Chordata > Actinopteri > Cypriniformes > Xenocyprididae > Ctenopharyngodon > Ctenopharyngodon idella. The sequence goes on along the minus strand of NC_067229.1, from coordinate 20,308,629 downwards.
GCTAGACCTTCACCAACCCACACACGCAGAAACACTTATTGGGAACTCTTGTTCCACAAGAAAAGGTGCCAAATCTACAGCCAAACACCACAAACTAGGCAGTTATAGCTCTTTGAGTTATGTTGTTATGATCATAGTTTCAAGATGGGTGCACATGAACGCCACTACAATGTAATTATGAGTGGGAAACTCAGGATGTTCTTTAAGCATAGACTTTCAGAGTTATGAAAATAATGGAGAAGCAGAGTGGTACTGGTCATGATGAAATTATCATTGTGAATGTTGACTGTACAATGGAATTTTCCTTTTGTGTGTACAATAAAATGTAAAGCTAAAAATACTACTCATTTTGCGGGATTTTTGAGACAACAGGCTTGTGTGACCTAACTACTTTCCCCATCATTTTCCAAAGCAGTATAGATAGAAAAAAAAGGTAGTCTTTTAAAAAGATTTTTCTGCATAAGTGAACTCAACAGACTACAAATCCAGTCATTACAGCCTACACACAATGATAGCCATCGCAAACCAGGGTAAATTCTCTAATACACACTGACACGCAGAGGGCAGTCTTCAACTCCTTACCACAAGGCTTTTATCACACAATCGTGTTGTTTCCTCAGGTGTTCTGTGCTGCTACTGCAAGTTGGCCCATGCATGCCTGCAGCTCTATCCTCTTCAGACGTACCCTGCAAATGTGAGGTCTTTGATCTACCTACCTTTGAATTTGAGGTATGGTGGCTCTACCGTATCCTGGCTGAATGTTCCAAACAAACACCTCACCGCCCCCTTCCTTCTTCAGAGTCACTGCACCAAATGAACAGAAACCGAGCCGTCTAGCAAGAAGAAGTTTATCGGCCTCCCCAATGAAGACTGCCACTCAAATCAGGTGGCAATCAAGACAGAACTCCAGCAATCATTGACGAGAATCAAAGTCATTACAGAGTTTTGAGTGGAATGTAATATGTGATCATCAAATAGCTGCGATTTACAGTTAGGTAAACTGCACAAGACATTCTGTGTTGGGTTGAAAAGGTGTGCTGAATGCCCCAATGGACAGAATTCTTCTAGCTACTGGTGTGCGACTAAAATTTTTCAGTTAACAATCAGTCAATCAATGGAAAACAAAGTAATAGCACTTGCGCTTGATGCCTTTTTTTCAAATTGCCTTTCTACCCTCAACACCTTAATTTTCCTCTTTACCATACGTGTCATTAAATCTCATTTCATCAATATTTGTACGATTTATTTCTAAGATTTTTATTTTGTCGCTGTTTTGCCTTTTATTTAGATGGACAGTAGGAGGACAAACAGGAAACCATGTGAGAGGAGATAGGGGACCAAAGGAGAGAGGGGACCAGGAAATTGTATTGGTCCTCAAGTCAGGACTCAACCTCAGGTCGCCTGAAGTGCAACCGCCCCATATATCAGATAACACTAGCCCACATGGCTATGGCTCTGACACATCTGAACTTTTTTTTAAATAATATTATTTTGTCACTGGTGATAGTGGTCTAAAAGAGATTTTTTTTTTTTTTTTTTTTTTTACATTATTTATGAAAAGTCTATTTATATTTGTTGATTGAGAATTTGTGGGCACAGTAATTTATTTAGATTTTTTTTTTTTTTTTTTTTCATTTTTACATTTAGAAATTATGCAAAAGCATCTTACGGCATGTCAAAACATTTATTCATCATAACATATAATTGAGTCCAATAATTCCATTTTAGTTTACACCATTGTAGCTGTTGTGAGGTCCTTACCACATTAAAACATATTTAATAATATTTTATTTTATTTATGATTTTTTTTTTTTTTTTTTTAACTGCCATTCTGTGGTTTGTCAATCATAATAAATTATTTCATTTATACGTTTACGTAGAATATTACATTTAGTATTCTGCATATACTCATAAATAAACAAATACATAAAATGATTATAGCTTGATGTAGGTCATGTTTTGAAAACCCATTCAGACTTTCATTCAACCCAGGAACCCCCAATAAAATTTTTTTTAAAAACCTACAGTAGATTCTTCATTAATACTTAATGACACTTTAAAGGGTATAACACACACAGTTTCTACCAATCTCATGTTAATCTTGAGTACCTATAGAGTAGTATTGCATCCTTCATATCTCCGAAAAGTCTTTAGTTTTATCATATTTATAAAAGATAGATACGCTGTACAGAGTTTTACCGAAAAAAGCTGAGCTCCTGGAGGCGTGCCGTGGGCAGAGCTAAAGAGTCACAAGCGCGCAGCTTTTGCGTAGATATCGTCTGCAAGCTGCGACATCATTATAAACAAAAAGGGAACAAAAACATTCATGTTGCCAACAAAACACAGACATTTGATGCAGTTACTCACTGCCTGCGATCAGCAAATCCAGCTGCTCCGAAATTCCGGGAACAAACAAACATACATGCACAACTCCGTTGCTGCCCCAGAAAAACAAACTTCATCCACCGTTCCCTTAACGCTGGGTTCTTTGGGAAGCTGAAAAAGGTAATCTTTCCCTCACAACTAAAAACACTCCTTTGTTGACAGGAGCTGCGTCTCATTTCCGAGGCTGCTTGTTCCGGGGGTCGCATTTGAAGGCTGCATACGTCATAAAGGATGTCTTATTTAAGAAAAGTAACCGTAATAAAATTGACTGATATTCAATGTGAGGTGTAAAATACTGTAATTTCTTTCTTACTTTGCAATTTAACGGTTGTTTTTCTTAAATGAGACTGCCTCGATGATGTATGCAGCCTTCAAATGCGGCCTTAGAAGGGTGCAGCCTCTGAATTGGGACATTCAGCCATTGTTGAAAAATCTCTCGACTTCCGTAACCCGAGCAAAGCGCGCTGATGGGCGTGCTCTTGTACTTGCTCTGGGTGATGTGTGTGTGCACGCTTATCAGGGAGAAGTGTCCATACAAGGAATTCTGCCATTTATTACGTGATACAGGCCATACTCGAAAACAACTCTCTGAACACTCTGTCATACGTCCAACTCGTGTTTTGAAACTTTGGCCATGTTTAGCATGAGAATGCAACTCTTTAACAGTGTAAATAAGTCAGAATGCATGAAATGGCATTAGACCCCCCCTCCCCCCTTTAATATCATTATAATAATTCAACAAACATTACCTTCTTTGACTCTTATTGTACCTTATTTAGAAATACATTTTGATAGAATATTTGTATATCATCTTTTATATATCTGTCCACTGACCCCTGCAGTTCTCTTGCAGACCCCTGATTGAAAACTTTGTATCTAGGCCAACATGAGAGGCCTGGAAGCCGAAAGGAAGCGAGACATCAAACAGCATAACAGCAGATAATAGCGAGAACTCGCTCACAGTCTCCACCCCTGTGTGTCTATGTCACTCATTCACACAAACAAGCAAACTATTTGTCAAAGCAGTCCAGGGCTTTGAGCTGCAAGGATTCCCATAGTAAAAGTGTACACACAGGCCTATTGTGTTATCTTTGTCATTTCGAGAAGCAGGCAGCTGCATCTACTTCCTTTATAACTTTCACCCTTCTCACCTGGGTGGGCCCTGTCTGGATCCTCTGTTTGGATTAGGGCGACGATTAACGAAACAAAAACACATTAAACCAGAATCGAGTGGCAATTGTTCACTTGGGTCGATTCACAGAGCGCACTTCCTTTTCATGTTCTTTTGGTGAACCCGCCAAACAAACAGGTAGTCTGCATAGAGGTAAAGTACCGCCAGGATTAAGCTGCATCTCTCACTACAAGTATTGTGTGTTTACTGCAGTTGATTGTGGGCTTTCCTGTCTGGCTATGCTGTATTGCGCTGCAAGCTAGAGGAGCGGCAACTGCTGCTCTTGGACAAATCACATTTCATCACTTATAATTTTCAATTATTGTTGGGTATTGTTTGGCTTCATGACACAACCGTTTGTTTTGGTTTTTTTTCATTCATAGGAGAGGATGTGGAATATCCTTTAATAAACAAGGGTCTCCTCCCTTCCAGGGCAAAACAGGTTTGAAGGAAATGTCTTCATACTGTACACAGTGTTGGCATTTGATAAATAATCTCTAAATATTATCCTAATCTTGTTTTTCTAGTTTGAATCAGGGCTGTTGCTAGCAGGGCATCATTGTCCCAGCACCTGTTTTGAAGGGGGCTGTGCTAAGGTCCTCTGTGATAGAGCTTATCACAGAGGTAGATAGAGCTTATTATGAATTATCAGTGAATAACCATCAAATTTGGTCTATTTTTCACATAAAGCTTCCATTTGACTTTAGTTGACCAGTGTTATAATCGTTAACGAAAACTAAAATGAAAACATTCACTTTAACTGACATAAAAAAAATACATGACAAAAAACAAACTAAAATACAAAAAAAGATCACTAATTGTAAATAAGTTGTAAATAAAGACTACTGGAGTACATTTTACAAGAACATACAGTCTTTCTAGTTCTACTTTGTGTTACTTGCCATTTCTTTGTAATTATTTGTGAAATTTACTAGTAATTTCTGAGTGAAAATTGATTTAAAGTAAATCCTACAACTAATTATTTTCAGTGTAATTTTAGTTTCAGGTTTTGGGTTAAAAATTTAAAATGCTGCCAGATATCAATAACATTAGACTGTACTGACAAACTGAACACTATTAAATTATTTTTTAATGAAAATAAAAGACAAATTAAAGGGGCTATATGTAAGAATTTTCAAGTATTAATCGCTTTTTTGTTGCCAATTTGAGAACAGTTTGTAACGAAACTTAAAAAATGAGACCTTCCCCGACTTCCTAGGTTTCTATGAAAGCCTGATACGATGTTTCAGGAGAGACTTTCTTACCTTCAATGACAGATGAAACAATTGCTTATACAGTGTTCAGGATAATGCAGAAAGAGTCATTCTGTACTGTATTGTCAGTGTGTCGTGTGAAGAAAAGGGATTAATTCAATAGTCTCACATACTCAGATCTATAATCTCAAACATAATTTATAATCAAACTATCATAACAGTGTAATTTTAATTACCGCATCATGATGTCGGTGAATTGCAGAGCTGGTGCAAACACATCACTATATTCAGATGCTTTCTTAACTGCTGCTTTCTCACAGCTGTCATTTCTGTTGTGTTTATTTTGTTTTTGAGAGGAAAGCATGCAACACATATTTACCTATTAATCTAAAGTCAATCTCAGCAGCATGGATGACGTTGAGGTGTTCGTTAGCGGTATATCACTGCAAAGGTATTTCCAACATTTTACTTGAAGAACGAAAAAGAACTTCGCCGTGAGAATATCGAGGCATTCATTCACGTTCAGTCTCTGGTATGTTACATGTGTACGAGTTCAGTTTACTTAACGGCCACTGGTGTCGCTAATATTAAGAGTTGCTGAATTCTACATATAGCCTCTTCAAATTACAAAACTATAATAACCCTGCAGGAGACTTGGAAATTCGAATGGGCTACGTTTATAGTGTGTTTTTGTGATTTAGGAGCTTGACAGCACCAGTCCCAATTTATGGTATGGGAAAATGTGATCAGCACATTCTTCAAAATTTCTTCTTTTCAGTTCCACTGAAGAAATTCATATGGGTTTGGAATAGCAACCTAAATTAATAAGAATTCTCAGTTTTGGGTGAATTATTCCTTTAAAGTAATTAATCACAGTTGATCTTCTGATTGTTTTTGAAGTTTCCCTTTCAAGTAAATCCAGTCTTTATGTCATTAAGCTTTACCAATGGGGCTGTGGGGGGTGCATAAGGTAAAAATACTGACTTAGTACATAACCGTTTATTATGCTGAGAGTAAGTTGATGTTTTTGATGTCGACATGCTCAGGGTTAAGAAGTTCCTGTCTGGAATTCGTCACTCAGTCAAAACATTAGCATCCGATTTGCTTTGCACCTCAAGACATGCACTTTTCAGGACGTCAGGGGGAGTGGTGAGACTTTTCAAAACACACAATGTAAGGCTTAAATCGGTATCCTTTATAACAACTACAGCACACCTGTTCACAGAGAGCAATGGTGAGATACAGGAAGACGAGTTCTCACACTTGTCTGAGCGTCCTGTAATCATTCACGTTTCACCTAATGTTTATCAAAAAGCCATGCCATTCTGCTTCCTTTTTAAAGCTTAAGCTGTGTAAATGATACGTCTTTGCGTGGTTTGGTTCCTAAAGAAGATGGTGAAGAGGATTTTGTCTCTTCATGTAATCTCAACACCGGCTATCACAGAAAGATCAACACATTGAGATTTGTTTGCTTGGGCCAAACAGAAAACTAGCCACAGCACAGCCCATTGCTGAACAAGAACACACAAACACATGAGCGAAACAAGTCAGAGCTTGCTGAAGGGGGAATGTTTGTGAAAGACAGGAGCATTACGGGTTTATCTAAGGTGTGGTCCACCTTAAGCATTGGTAATTACCCAGGATACAACAGCTGGGGACTGCCAGGGCCGCACGGCTTTCGCTTAACCCATGAATGCCATATGGGCACACATCAAAACACTGGGGTTGGGAGGATGTTTTTTCTTTCCTGCGGTACAGCCTCTTTTTGTCAAATAACACTGGAGGCAAAAATAGTAGGCTGCTTTTGAATGCTTACATGTGCTCAAATGCTCGTTGTAATTTGTGAAAATGGTTGCTGTCTTGGCAATGTATTAAAGTACCCCATTATGCTTTTTCGAATATTACCTTTCATGCAGAGTTTAATATAGCTGTTTGTGAATGTAAAATGTCTGCAGTTTCAAAGATCAAAGTGCAGATATTGTCTCCTAAAAGAAAGAATCGAATCTGAACTGCCTGAAACGAGTCGTTAGTAATTCCAGTTTTACTTCCTACACGAACCTACGCAGGTTTGTAATTTGCGTAATGCCAGCCTATGGTCTACATTGGCTGCCCGTGAACAATGTGTACTTGACCCTCAAACACTGTAGTTGTAGCTGAGACTAGAAGAGTTGGTTTGTGTTGTCGACATGTCAGGAAGACACTGTTCTGCGCTGCGAAAGTAAATACACTTCCAAAGGATGAGGACTCGAGCTCAAACTGATACGGTAAAACCGACGCCATTGTTACTGTTTGTATCGCTGTGTAGCAAGTGCTGAGGAAGAGCCAATCACAACAGACTGTTCGATTAGACCAATCACAACAGACTGGGCCATCTGACCAATTAGAGCAGAGCAGACCTATCACAATAGACTGGGTCATCTGACCAATCAGAGCAAAGTAGGAAGAAGGGTTTAGAGTGACCAGATCCTTGATCGAACCATATCATACACTGTAAGAAAAGAGCTGATGCTGCAATGTATATTATGAGAAAAATATATAAAATGTTTTTTGACCTTGAATGCATGTAAACCTATTGTAGGAAACCTCCAGAACAAAATTAGTAACCTTTAAAACAGCATAATAGGGGCACTTTAACGTAAAGACAGTCAGTTAGTAGATGTAAATAGGGTGAAAAAAGTGGCAAAATATCAGCTTTGCATATTAGCTTAGCATATTAAAACTGAGAAACATGGAATTTTATTGGTATTGGCTGAATACTGAAAATAGATTTGGCTGAAAATAGATTTACTATAGTAACGATGGTTCAATTGGTACATTTCAATAAGATTATCACCTGGATGACCTTATAGAAGCCATATCCAGGGCCCAAATTCACATGCATGGTCCAAATGGATGTAAAATTGTCTTTAGCAATAAAATAAATGTTTATAATTAAGATAAAAAAAAGAGTTCATTTTGGACCCTAAATATTTGATCTGATCAAAAAAAAAAAAAAAACATATCTTACCAAAAACACACTCACCTATAAAGACCCATAAACCTCTAATCAAGTACTATTTAGGAACTATTTTATATTTGGTTTGCAAATAGCATTTCATTTGCTGCAACACAACAACATCTGCCATAGATCTGCTGTTACTTTTGGCATAAATGGTGTGTAATTTTAGCCTTGTATGATCTAATTTTGATAACTCTTTCATTTTATAATTATTAAAGAATACACCCAGTGTGCAGCTACAATGCGTTGAAAATGGCACAAAAGGTGCAATTTGTGTGCACTCTAGTCAATGATACCATTGTTAAGTATTTTGAGGGTAATAGTGCTAACCCACAATCAATGAATTGACCTAAAATATCACTCACTCACATCCCTTGAGGAAAGATCTGTCAAATTAGGTCTGATGATTTGTTTGTCCATTTCGAATCCAAACCTTACTTCTTTCAAATTGCCCTATTTTTTCCCCCTTTTACTTTTGGTTGATCATGGTATCACTGAATAATCTCACCTGTGTACTAGAAGGACATATATATGTAACAACGTACTTGTAACAAAGTCTTTAATTTCACTTTAATGCATTTTTAATGTATTCCTTCTGAAAAAAGGCTGGTTTAAGTGGGCCAATCTGGTGTTCAGCTGGTTGGTCAGCTGGTCTCCCAGCCTGACCATCTAAATAAGTGGACAAAACCCCTCTAAAACCAGCCTGCTAAACCAGACCAGGCAACCAGATTATGTTGGTTTTTAGCTGTTTGTTTGTTTGTTTGTTTGTTTTCAGCAGAAATTGCTGAATAAGAGTATTCATTTCTTTCCAAAAAGAATAATAATAATCTTACTGACCCCAAACCTCTGAACAGCAATGTATATGAATGTACTGCATAGAAGAATGATGCTTCTTATTCACTCTTTTGCCTGTGGAGAAATTTACGATGACAAAAGAGCAAACAAGCTTTCACTGCACATTACTAATAGTCATAAATTCTTGTAATTAACAATAAGCATTAGCATAAGCTCAGGCTGAGATATTAAAGTCTCACAGGTTCTGTTTGATTTGGGCCGCAGCTAAACTTCAAACTGCTCCGTTTGAAAAAGAGTGTGCGAACAAACAAATAATTGGGACGTGGTATGATTGCACTCTCAGCGGAGACACTGGCAGCCTGGTGATCCCGCAGCGTGTTGCAACAGTGTAATTAGATTATTTATATCACCAGTCTGTGCTAACCTGATTAGCACACATGCTACCTCTTCTGCCTGTTTGCAAATGCCTAGGTGACTAGTTAACATCCCACCACTTCATAATAAGCTTGTGCTTAGGTTAGCCTATTAGCGCTAAAGCATGGTATTAGCAGGCTATGATCTGTTTGTCCATCAGTGTTAGCGCTGCCAGCCGCTTGTTGGCACTAAACAGGCTAGCGTGACAAACAACAGAACGGCAGAGACGTGAACCCTTCATTAGTATTCAGCTAATCCAATGCTGCATGCTGAAATAACAGCAAATATTAGCTCAATCAGACACCTCTGAACTGGATCATTATAGAGGTATATTAGCATTTAGCTTGTAAATAGGATGCAAGTAAGATTAAAACATGCACTTAAAAGTGTCAAAGAGTCTCAGCTGCATTGAGGTGCTGTCATGGTGCTTCTTTCCACGAATGTCATATTACATTTTCAGGGACACCACAGCTAACAAAAAATGTGTTCTAAGAATGTTTTACTAATGTTCCCATTAAGTTATGAAAACGTAATTTCGAAAATTTTCTCTGAAAGTTCAAAACATCTAATTTTTTAAATGTTTTAAAAACGTGTAAGTGAACGTTAAGAAAACATTCCATTTTATCATTCTTCAAACATTATGGGAATGTTACTTTTGAATGTTCTCTGAACATTCTAAAACAAAACACTACGACAAATGATTTTTTCAGTGAAAAATACTAAACATCTTTAAAACAGGATGAATTTACTAAAAAACTAAAACTGTGATAGTATGTATATGATAATACATGTTTTCATTGCCAAATTATTTGGAAATACTTTACTTGAAGCCTTTAATTATAATGCATTATAAAAGTATTTTAATGCATTAATTATGCCTTGTAATGTATGATTTAATGAATAATTGTAACAGTTATAATACATTCTAATACTTATCTATTCATTGTTACACTTTCAGAAAGTATAATGCATTAAAACATGACAAACAACCAATTTCAGTTGTAATAAGGAATCTGCAAATATTATAATGCATTTTAACTTTAGTTATGAATATTTATGTAAAGATATAATGCATTATAACGTAAATTATGAATACCTTTATAATGCATTATACATAAAGGCTTCAAGTAAAGTGTTTACAATTGCTTTAAGCATAAACCTTACTAATTTTTTTTTTTTTTTTTTTTTGCCGTAAACAGTAGCAGAATTCTCTCTTTCTGCATGTAAAGGGAGCTGTTTGTTCTCCTTCAGAGCAGGAGGAAGCGAATGCCCTCCCCTGCCGCAGAGGGCCAAGAAATAAAATGTTTACGTCACGCCTGCCCTTCATAACTTTGTCTCTTTAGGAGAAGACACACTCAGGGGAGGAACCAACCGGAATGGGAGTCGAGATTAAAGAGACAGTGTCTCAGAGCTGAGGGAGGAGACAAACTCTGAGGACACATATGAAACTTAAAGACACACAAGGAATTTCAATGAGGTATGACAAACGGCCTACTCTTTGCTTTCATGGCTATGAGGTACGGTAAAACATTTTTTTTAAATGATGAAAAATATTTTCCTGTTATTTTCTTTGTTTTAGAATACCACACATAAAATGTCCCTACTATGAACTGCATGTTATGCACTATAAACTATATATAATATACGTGGCCAAAAAAAAAGTACAGCTTACAAATCAGCCCAATATTTTTACACTACCATACATATTTATTTATTTATTTATTTATTAAAAGAAATCAATACTTTTATTCATACGTTTTGTAAGATCCATCCATGCATTAAATAACAAAAATATAATATAGTAGTAGACAGGGCAAGTGTTCGGTAAACCTGTGTTATTTTTGCATTTCCGTTTTGCATCGCTAGTGGCGCAAAAACTGTTTTCAACTTAGTAGTCAACATACAAGAAAGTATCCAATAAGATAACCAGAGTCTAACAACTCCACTCTTTCTGTTTTCCCCAAGCAAGCTTTTTTATCTTTTAAATAGATGGCCACTTACAGCTCATCTAGAAAGACAGTAAAAAAAAAAAAAAAAGTCTCCTACACAGTTTGTTCAATGTCTTTTGTCCATGCTAGAATTTCACTGTAGTAATAAATGATAACTCCTGCAACCAGCTCCCCTGCTATCTGAGCCTGTCTCACTCCAGAGTGCCTGAGAATGAAACCAGAGTATTTTGTTTCTCTTCTGCTGTCAGTAATTTTGTTTTGATATCCACCTGCTGTCACCACTCTTGTGCTCATCCTTTACATGTGCCGAGGAAGTGTCGGGTGGGGGATAATGGCTCCCCCAACTGCATGTAAATACAACCACCACAATGAAAAAACGAGAACGAGGAGGAAAAAAAGAAGTGCAATTTGCCTGAACAGAACCACAAGTGCCTTTCTAGTGAATAATACATTCTCCAACCCAGAGTGCCCATTTGCTTCCTGAGCTTTCTCGTTATTACGAAAGAAAAACATTAGGGCTCTTGGAGAACGATGTAGGCTCTGGCCGGCCCAGGATTGCTGGAGCTGCTCCGGCTTCAGTGCGCGAGCGTTACTCTGTCTCCAGGGACTGGGAGCTGAGAGGATTAAATGGATGGCATATCAGTACAAAATTCAGATCAAAAGGCTAAGTTGGGCCAGTTAAAGGGTTGTGGCCCTGAAGACCAAAGGGATTTCAAAGCCTCCTCGTTTAACAGAAACTCTTTTTTTATCGGCAGCCACCCATCGTGTTGGATGTTGGAGCATGAAAATGGTCATATAGATAGAGCTTTGTTTTAGTCTTTGCGGATATAGGTGGTGAGGCGAGTCTATTACGATCAGGCTCTAGTTCTCTGGGGACAGTTCAGAGATCAAGTATAAATCAGAAATGTTTCACACTTGGGCAAGATTAGATTTAGCATTATTCTGAACCCTACTGTAAAATAAATCAATATAAAATATAGTTATATACATGCAAAAAAGATTTAATGTAATGTAGTAGTAATTACCATGTAATAATGCAATAATTATCATGTAATATAGTAGTAAAAGAATTTTTGGGTATTTTAGAAAAGGAACTGTAGATTTCTAATATTTTCTGAAGGAAAGACAAAAGATGCTAGGGTGTTCTGCATCACTCTAAGAACACCTGAGTGCTGAGTGGTTTTTAGCACTCCTTATCTGGTTGCCATGGCGTTCGGAGTAGTTGTTAAGGCATTACTAGGGTATTCTGGGTAGTTACTAGATGGTTGCTTACAGGCCATCCCCCAAGTCTCTATTATTTTCCAAATGGATCTCATGAGAAAACATAACTATTTTATGAAGTGGTAGTTTCATATGAATTTAATGATGTGATTCGTACAAAATTGTATTTTTTTTAATCATACAATTCGTATGATTTTTAGAAAAAAGGTAAGCATTAAGGTCCACCCGTAAACCTTACCGTGAGTGGGTGATAAGCAGATTGTACAAAAACGGAACACATGAGATTGTATGAATTCATACGAACTAACCACCAATGTGACAATACATAAAAAAAAAATATGATTTACCATGAGATTGTGTTTTTCGGGATACGACTTGGGTCCCTTCTTCAATGTAAAATCAAAGATTTTTTTTCCAATCAAGTCTGTTAACATAGAAAGTAATAGCAATAGTAATAGTTACAAAGATTTGAGATATTATTCATGTGCGTAAGCAAAAACAGTGCAATTTACAGTACGTCAATTAGCGCTAACCCCCAACAATAGAACAATAATAATAGTCATACTTGAGCAAACACTAATAATTATACTTGTGTGTGTGTGTGTGTGTGTGTATATATATATATATATATATATATATATATATACACACACATACATACATATACATATATATATATAAAGAGAGATTGTTTTAATTAGGTTGAAGTCAAGACTGTAGCATTACTTTAGCTCCGGGCCCCAGTTCATGTTGTTCTACATGTCTGACCTGCAGGTCACCTACTAATCCTCATGTTAATGCCAACGACAGGAAGTGAGAGGAGTTTTTTTAAGGGCTTTTCACTGCTTTCCTCTGTTTGCAGTACTTGGAACGATTTAAACTACTTCCTCTGTCGGACACAATGACACAAGGCTGTTCAGCCTGACTGCACCTTGGCTTAAATGCACATATTCAGGCCTTGACCAGCTAGTGGCTTCTAATACTCTGAACAGAGTGTTATTTCTAGACTCAAGATTAGGGATTGGATTTGTCAGGATTCTATTCTGCTTCTAATTTTGATTCCACTTCACAATTTTGATTCCTTAATGGTTCTTTTTGTACTAAACTTTTTTAATGGCATTTATTACAACACAACTGTTCTAAATGTGAATCTGAACAGTCAGTCTTTAACTATACTTAAAGGGTTAGTTCACTGAAAAATTAAACACAGACTGCCAAAGTCACACACCCCAGTGGTGAACCATTGAAATTTCGAAACACTTATGACGTAACAAAGCCTCGTTACGCTCTGAACAACTGATTCGAAACAGAAGATTCGTAAAGCTTCGAAGCTTCATGAAGCAGTGTTTTGAAATCACCGATCGCTAGATATTGTTGAATAAAGTAATTATTTTGTTTTTTTGGCGTACAAAAAGTATTCTCGTCACTTCATAACATTAAGGTTGAACTACTGTAGTCACATGAACTGTTTTAAATACGTCTTTAGTAGCTTTCTGGGCATCTGAAAGTGTTAATTGTCTTGCTGGCAATAGAGGCTTCACTGAGCCATCGGATTTTATCAAAAATATCTTAATTTGTGTTCCGAAGATGAACGAAAGTCTTACAGGTGTGAAACGACATGAGGGTGAGTAATTAATGACCTTAAATGGATTTCCAGGGCATTTTTACCTTTATAAACCTTAAATGTATGTGTCATCTTTCATAACAAATTCTAAATTTTATCAATAAATTTAATCAAAATAATACATAGGGCTGTTACAAATAAAATGAAATCAGTATCAACAAAATCCATCTTTCCACTGTAGAGGAAACAAAATTGTATGAAAATTACAATTTACCCTGCAAAATTACAATTTAAATTCAACTCGGTTCAACTCAGTGTCATAAGAAAATGCTATTTTACAAGTTAGTGATTTTCATTAGTTCATATAATTTTATTTACAGTTTTTAAGAAAACAAGTAAGCATTAAGGTGCATCCTAAACCGAACCCACAGTGGGGCATCAGCAGCTCATAGAAAAATGATCGAATGACATTGTATGAATTTGCCTACCAAAAAAAAGTAAGCATGAACGTCCACGCCCTAAACCTAACCCTCAGCGGAGTGTAAGGAGATCATACAAATATGTACAAATGAGGTTTTACTAATTTGGCAAAATGTGTTGGAATGGTTCCTCACTCACTCACTTCCTCAGTTTTTTTTGTTAACATTTACACTAACATGTTAAATTGACAACACTAGTAAGTATTGTCAACATAACATTTTTGCCGTGGTGCTGTATATTTAGCATTTCAGTGCTGCCATTGAATAGAAATTGCAGACATGTATTTCTGTAAATGCTAGAATGAATAAATGAAATCAGTGGAAATAACAATCTTCTGCACCTGATATTGCTATCTAATCTCTCTCCACAGCTCCTTCAGTATGGCACAAACCTCATCACTGCTGATCCTGGACTTGTTTCAGTGTTGGATTAAAATGTTTATCAATTATCACTCCCATCAGGATGAGCACTCCATTCGCTCTCCCGCTAATTGAATCATTGAATAATTTCTGCTTCCTTAGGGGATGCATTCGTTTGCAAACAGCGCCATTCTGTTTCCTCCAGAGCCTTCTCGATTGCCAGATATGTTTATTAATTTTCCCGACCCCTGGTGTTTGGAGGCTGCAAAGAGAACTGTCACATACAGCCATGAGCCCATCTCACCGGGAGATCTCTCTATTACAGATAAACGGAAACGGGGGGGGGGAATTATAAAAAATTAAGAGCAGCTCCCCCACTGGGAAAATGTGTTGCAACCTTGAATGGGGGGAGCTGTGTGGAAAAGAGGTAGGGGGTGTAGACATGACAAAACAAATGCTGTTATTGAATTGTCATGAGTGAGACAATGTTTGACTGTGAATGGGCCAGTTCAGAGGTGCTGAAATGACCCAGGTCTTTCAGTGCTTTACTAAGGATGTGCTCTGCACTTAGAGTCTTTTCATATATTCAGATTTTCATTCCATATTCTCATAGTTTCTCAAAATATTCTGTTGATTGATTTATCAATAAATCAATCAATCAATCAATAAATGTATCTATCTATATATCTGTCTATCTGTTTATCCTTCTATCTATCTATCTATCTATCTGTAAAAACTGATGCAGAGATATATGAAAGTCATGTACACTGAACTCTACTAAAGGTACAGTACTGATTAAAGGTCTTTGCACACTGAGTCCGAATTTCGCGTCCGAAACTTTCGCACGTTAAAAAATAAATACAACCTCACGTTGTGTCAATCACGTTTACACACTGTCTCCGAAACTTTCGTCCGTCATAGAAATATTCGGATCAGGTTCGATTTTCTGCATTTTTCGCATCAGTGGCACGCATTTTGAGAGATGTTTTGACAATTCAGAGCCACCGTACAAGCGAACGCCAAAATCCCGAATGCCATCTGACAAGTTGATCCACATCGTCTACAGCACAAAGCAGTAGCACTGTGTGACAAACAAAGTGCAGAATACAAAGAGACAGAATATAAAGTCAGATTGTGCCAGTATCGCTAGCAAAGCATCAACCATGAACCATGAAGTAAACTTTGAAACGCTCGGGATAATCACGCAGCTCCTTGATGAGGTGAAACTCTTCTTCCTCTCTACGCAATCTCGGGATTGGATGGACCCAATATTTTCTCTTTCTTTTTCTCTTTTTCAGAAGAGAGAGGACAACTAAATCATGCTCACTGCTTGAAGACTCCATTTTGAATTGTTTTGCGGATTCATTAATACGCATCGGACTCAGTGTGCAAGGTCTCTGTGCATGATGAATTTCTAGGATCACGAATACGAAAAAACGCATACGAAAATTTCAGGACTCAGTGTGCAAAGGCCTTAACACTGCATAATCATCTACAGTGTACCTTGAAGTAAAATGTATCTACCTTGTTTGCCAGTCTCATTCAAACCTCATGCCCCAGAAATCTCCTGGAGTAAATCAGCTGTGACCGCTGCACTGATGACCGTGGTGATGATGATGATGATGATGACAACTCTACTTAGATGAGGAATGTATCCCAGCAATCAAAGCTCTCAGTGGAGTGTAGTGAGACTG
The DNA here is from genome assembly GCF_019924925.1 of Ctenopharyngodon idella. Taxonomy (NCBI): domain Eukaryota; kingdom Metazoa; phylum Chordata; class Actinopteri; order Cypriniformes; family Xenocyprididae; genus Ctenopharyngodon; species Ctenopharyngodon idella. Next base: position 20,292,385 of record NC_067229.1, on the reverse strand, counting down.
TCAGCACGGGGTTATTGGACTGAGTATTGCTTTTGTGACACGAGCCAATGGAGCTCGGAGCTCAGGTGGACAATGTACCACTATATTCCTTCAACTCAGTGCTGTAACTGTTGTAATTACAACCAACAGACCTCAGATCAACATAAGAGGTGCTTACACACTTCAAGTGATATCCAGTCAATGTATCCATATTCTGTAAAGAAGATACATACTTATCTTCAGGAACTGTTTTTTTTTTTCTTTCAAAATTTCACCTCATACCTGGCCTAAATTATATTTATAAATGGACGTTGGCTTTATTGAAACTTTTTTAGATTATGGATATATTATTTGTAAAATAAAAAAAACATATATGCGATTGTGTCTTTAAATGACAGCACTGAACAGAAAACACTGACCTGCACATAAAGTGATCTGAGAAAAAGAGAAAGTGGGAGAGAGAATATATGTGGGCTGGAAAGGAAAAAAAAACTTTTACCCATAAGCCATTCAGCTAACAGTATATGAGAGAGAAGATCACTGGTTTAAGATGGAAGTGGGCGCTTGTTGCTGCGAGGACTCAGATATGTAATTTTGAGGCAAAAGCCGAGTAATAGGGAGAGTGTCTCACATCACAAACCTCCTATCGCGAGGCTGTGAAATTTGCAGCCTGTGTGTCTTGGATCCAATTCATCACTGTTCTAGGATGTCCTGTAGATACATTCTTCAATTATTTTTCCCTCTTTAATGTGCCAACAGTAAATCAATATTTAGTCAACCAATGTAATTGCTCCTCGTGAAATAAAACACATTCGATAGTATGAAAAAAAAAAAATCAAAGAGGAGATAAATTGTCCTCGGGCCTGTTATAAAATTTGCATTTTTTTTTACTGTACACTTAGGGCAGCTTCTATTTGATTTGACACAACAGTTAAAGCTGCTGAATCTTGGTTTGTAGAGAAGCACACCAGGTGTCTGAGAATGGAAGATCCAGTTGTATTTTGTTTTAAACAACATCACTGCTTTAGATTTGACAGCTTATTTATCTCAGTGGTTAAACTCTATTTTATAACTGTTAGTACAAGTCGTTTAATTGTGAATTTAAAAGATTTACACACTGGAAAACTGTGTAAATTTACAGTGTTGAAAGAGTTAAATGTAAGAACATTTCAATAAAAACAAAACAAAAAAGATTTTCTCTTAAATGAGTAGAACTCAATGAAAAGTCCATAAATGTAAAATTCATATCATGCCAAGTTTTGACATCAGTGACACCAAATGCCATTGGTTATTGCATTTCTCATAACACGATGTGGCAGGTTTGAATATGCATAAGTATGAATTTCAGTGAATAATTGATTAAATTTGGATCTGTTAAACACAAAAAGCTATAGTACGACGTTAGAAGACTTAAAATATTGTGCACAGTAATATATACGTAATATATGTACGACTTTTTTGACTTTCATGGATTTTTAGTCCTTTAAGGAGGTCGACAGATGTAGTCCCCATTCAGTGTACTGTATAGAAAAGAGAAGCATTAACATTTCCACTTTTTTTTGTGATAGGGAACATTTGGGGAAATGTCATACACATTTTATGAACTGCTGAACTACACCTTTACAATATTTATCTTCAAAAAGTTAATATTTAAAATATTAATTGTGTACTATTTGGCCATTGAAGACAAAAAAAGCATGCTGATCATGTTAGGGTTAAAATAGGAGATTAAAATTAAAATATTGAATAAAATATTAAAATATGAATATTGCACTTTCCAAACAAAATGACAAAACATTTGTGTGTGTGTGTGTATGTATATATATATATATATATATATATATACATACATACATACATACATACATATACACACATACACACACATGAAATAATTAAATATACTTAAGAGTTTAAATATTATATGTTAAATTCTATTTTATTTAAAATAAAACACGTTAGAGCTACATTAATTTAACAAAATAATAGCACTTGCAAAAGTTTTTCTATTTTTTTATTTAAAAAAAAAAAAAAAAAAAAAAACTGTTCCCTCCATGTTTTCCTTTATGAGAGACACGTCTAATTTAAGGCCAATAAAAAAGACAGAAGGCAGGGAGGAGGGTTTCATTTGGTGAGGGATCTCACTTATCCAGCTTCTTGGGTGAAGAAAGCATTGCTGTCTGGCAGACAGCTCAGGTAGTTTTGTTGGGCCCGAGCCTGCAAACCGATGCCAAGAAACCTAATCCTATTAATAAAACAAAAATCAAAGCAAACACGACAGCGCTAACCTCTGTGCACCCTGCTGGCTCGACCCAAACGCTCAGTGGAATCTTAAAAGCCAGCTCTGAACAAGCTCTGACGGAGCGTTTTCAAAACTTTGCATGCCGCAGTGAGACCCAGGTGAGAAGTGTAGATTTTGATGTGTGACACACACAAACACACATCTAATAGACATGTATATAAACGCCGCACACTAAATCTTGGAAAATAAGAAACATGGAAACATAAATTTGCAATGTGGATATAATAAATTTGAAGCGTACACTGTTAAAAATAAAGGTTCTTTATTGGCATCTGGTTCCATGAAGAACCTTTAACATCCATGGAATTTTTCCTTGTTCTTTATAGTGGAAAAAGGTTCTTTGGATTATCAAATTGTTCTTCACACTTAGAAAAAGGATAGCTCTTTTAAGAACTGCAACCTTTATTTTTAAGAGTATTTTTGACAAATTGAGTGCTTTTACAGTACATGTTTTCCTTCTAGCCGACTATATTTGAAATACCACACGCAAACAGTCCTAATCCTTGCGGTAAAAGATCAGACGGTTTCATGTCAGACTCTTTCAAATGTATGCAAACAAGTCCAGTTGAAACTAGTCAAGTTCAACACAAATGACGACTCTAGAGTTGCTAAATAGAGCACATACGAAAAGATAAGCCAGCCTTAATGGCGTAAACTCGCCCCTCCTGTGCTATCAGCTTCAACTTCTTGAAATAGTTCACGGTAGATAGAGAGAGCTTATCTCACTGTCTGTTGTGTGCTCATGATCAGAGCAGTGAAAACACAGGAATGTTTCATAAAGTTTCACTTGTTGAAATGCGATGACAGTCCGAACAGAATCATTGAGTAAGTCACTTCAGCTTTTGTGAAAAACTGCATGGAAGTGGGAACGCAGGTGTCTGCAGTCATACAGCTGGGTTCAAGAACAAAAAAATAGATACAAAAAAAAAAACCATCTAGAATACATCTAAATATACATCTAGAAAAATACATCTAGAATTATTTTATCAAGATAAGGTAAAATGAAAGTTTTAATTTGCCTCCAACTGGTTGTTGTATTAGATGAAAGAAAGTTTTAAAATATCTTTTCAAACCTGTATTCTATTATTTTGTAAGAATCTTTACATAAATATTTTCCATTAAACAAAAATCCATAGTGATCACAGGATGATAATACCACCTCTTCCATAAAAGAAATATAGTTTAGTTTTGACGTCATGACGTTTGGTTACTTGAAAGCCCCGGTATTCAAGAACCATACCTTCGTTTCCGCCTAGGCAAGGCAAGGCAATTTTATTTGTATAGCACATTTCATACACAATGGTAATTCAGAGTGCTTTACATAAAGAAGAACCAAATACATAAGAATAAAAATGGAATGCATAAGAAATAAAAATAACAGTAAAAACAGAGAATACCACTATCTGGATGGAAGAGTTAGAAAGTTTCAGAATAAATAAACATGACTTGACTTAAAAATACAAAAATGTATTTGTAAACGCTATGTGGAAATGCATAAAAAAAGCTACTGAAATTCAATTTTCAGTGAAAACATGAGCATAATGAAAGTGTGCTTTACAGAGATTAAGTTGTAGTAGAGCTGAATTACAATGCAGTTTTTCAGGTCTCTAACCAACTCTACCCATCAGCCCTTCTGTTGGCAGTTTAATGCAAACATTTGGTTAAATCTGCTGTTGTGTGCCTTACTCTTTTCATGCTAAAGAAAGTCAAGACAACAGTTTAGATGTGCGCTATCTCTGCTCCCCTGAGCGGTTGTTTGGTGGAGGGGACACCTGCTAAAAGACACATTCAGCTGGAACAAAATAAAAAGCATCCATGAAGGCCATGAAAATCGGCTTTTGTCTTATCTAATGAATATGTCCTTATGGTGAGAAAGAACATAGGGCTTCGGCCCTGGAGGGGTGCTGAACCGTCCCGCACATGAATGGCAGCAGAGGAGGGAAGTGTGCCTTTGTAAATGAGTTGGCGTATGGGGGAGTCTCCACATGTGCCGAAGGAAGTGGTAATTAATGGATAGTGAGTGACTCTCCATGAATGGGATGCTGACAATAGGGAAACGTTAAAGCTGAGTTAGCAGAGAGTGAAAGGGAAAGTGGAAAGCTAAAAGATGGCCGCCGCTTGCAAAGCCCCCATGATCCTCTCTGCCCTCTCCTTTATGATCAGCTGTAGAGTTTGTTTGGCGCCTGTTGTGATCACACAATAGGGTTCATTTGCCACAATTGTACTAAGTATGCCTGTGTAGACAGCCACCAATAAATGTAGTCATATTTAAATGAATAGTTAATCAAAAAATGAAATTACATGTTGTTGCAAACCCATTTATCTGTCTTTCTTGTGTGGAACACAAAAGGAGAATTCTGAAGAATGTGAAAGCCACTCTTTTCCATACAAGCTTCACAAAATTACCAAAAATATTCTTTAGCTTTATTTGATAAACAGACAGACTTGCTGTTTTTTTTTTTTTTTTTTTTACTATAATTTGCATGATCAAATTATTTAAGTGAATTGCCACTGGATTTGCCATTTAATAATGGAGCTACATTCATATAGTCTTAATATTTAGCACATCACATTTTTGAGACATCTGAATAGGCTTCATTTACAAATTTCTGGGTAACTATTTCATAAAACTATTTATAAATATTGATTTCTACAGAAATTTGTTTCTGCTTGTGAAATTTGTTTCACAAGCGTGTTCTGCTTGTGTTTCATTAAGGGGGCCCATTAAACAGATAATCAAATGTCTCAAAGGTTACATCAAGTGAACATATCTTTTTTTCCTCATGTATCATTTGATCCAAAATAAATATTTCCTAGAACTAACTTATAGGACTTCAACTAGCTTATGAGACAAACTATCCCCTGCGAAGGCCTCCTTCCCTTTCCTTTCCCTATATATAGATAAAATGTTATCAAAATGATTCCAGTTCGCATGGATCCTTCTCCAATACTGTGTGTCTTTTAAAAGACAGATCTTTTCTTTATTATATAGATGTTTGTGTGCCTTTGATATAAACTAGACCTCTATTCATCATTGTAAGACAAACATGCTAAAATTGCACCTCTCAATGATTTAATAGGTATGTGGTAATCAAAGCATTAGTTAAAAGAGATGCTGATTCATGCAGGTATTGTTGATGAAAGTGGTGGTTAGAAGGCATTTGGTTGTGAGGTGCAAATGACAGCGTATCAATCGCTAATGTGACTGAGCAATGCTAACAGCACTGTACGCAAAGAATACAAACGGCTGCTAATATAATTTTACATTTCTACATGATTGATTTTCTATTAATTACCAAAGCATAAATGTTATGTGAAGTCAAACACGTAGGATTAAATGTCAATTTCATTGTGACAAATAAGTGCTTATTGCATTATAAAAAACAATAACAAAACCCGTTTCCCAGGATACGACCTGCAATGTGCAATTGCATACGGCCTCTTATCATGATACAGCTATTGCAGAAAGGCATCAGTGCTGTTCAAACAGACCGTTTAAACATTCACGTGGGACTGAGTGTGTCATTGACTGTATACCTATGGGTCCTTGGGTGGTGGCATGTGTACATACGCAGGTCGCCCGGGTGTCAGGAAGAAGGCTGGGATAAAGTCATGTGTGTGTAATGGAGGACAGCTGGTAAAGAGCCGTGCAGGTAAACCTCACTCCCCTGGCCTCAAGAGGCACACTAACTAAAGCAAGAGGCTGTGGTCTTTAACGCCCTTGTTAGCGCACCCACCTCCCATAGCAGAAACGGTGGTTTTGAATCCTGCTCGGACCAAGGTGAGTAAAACCGGAGGGGTTACATTGGTGCCGTGACCCAGATGGGAGTGAGACTTAGGGAGGGTGAATGTAATGGAGGCCAGCTAGTAAAGAATTGTGTAAACAGAACAGGTAAAACTCACTGCCCAGGCCTCAAGGGATGCACTAGTGACTGATGCTAGAGGCAGCGGTCTTTAGCGTCATTGTTAGCACTCCAGTTTCGCATGTCAGAAACGGCAGTTTAAAGCCCTTAGCGGTGTGAATAGAGCAGGAGGTGTTACATTGGTGCCGTGACCTGGATGGGAGTGAGGTTTAGGGGGATGAGTCTAACAGAGACCAGCTGGTAAACCTCACTCCCCTGGCCTCAAGAGAAGCACTACCGATTGATGCTAAAGCAACTGTTAGCGCCTGCTAACAGTTTGCTGCTAAAACAGCCCTGACCTGTCGAGGCATGGACTCCATTAGACCCCTGAAGGTGTGCTGTGGTATCTGGCACCAAGATGTTAGCAGCAGATCCTTTAAGTCCTGTAAGTTGCGAGGTGGGGCCTCCATGAATTGGATTTGTTTGTTCAGCACATCCCACAGATGCTCAATTGGATTGAGTTCTGGGGAATTTGGAGGCCAAGTCAACACCTCAAACTTGTTGTCGTGCTCCTCAAACCATTCCTGAATCAATTTTGCTTTGTGGCAGGGCGCATTATCCTGCTGAAAGAGGCCACAGCCACCAGGAAATACCGTTTCCATGAAAGGGTGTACATGGTCTGCAACAATGCTTAGGTAGGTGGTACATGTCAAAGTAGCATCCACATGGATGGAAGGACCCAAGGTTTCCCAGCAGAGCATTGCCCAAAGCATCACACTGCCTCCGTTGGCTTGCCTTCTTCCCATAGTGCATCCTGGTGCCATGTGTTCCCCTGGTAAGCGACGCACCATGTGGTCCGATCCACACGGGCCAGCCTTCGCTTCCCATGTGCATCAATAAGCATTGGCCGCCCATGACCCTGTTCCTTCCTTGGACCACTTTTGATAGATACTGACCACTGCAGAGCGGGAACACCCCACAAGAGCTGCAGTTTTGGAGATGCTCTGACTCAGTCGTCTAGCCATCACAATTTGGAACTTTTCAAACTCGCCCAAATCCTTACACTTGCCCATTTTTCCTGCACATCAACTTTGAGGACAAAATGTTTACTTGCTGCCTAATATATCCCACCCACAAACAGGTGCCGTGATGAAGAGAAAATCATTGTTATTCACGTTACCTGTCAGTGGTCATAATGTTATGCCTGATCGGTGTATATATATCCCTGTAATCAAACATAACAGATATTTTTAGAACATAAAAACCCTTTCTTGTTCAGAAGAAATGCATTTCAAGTCATTTTATCCAAGACAAAAACAGAGAAATGCTAGGTGAGCAAGATAAACTGATCATAAATGTCATGGTAATAATATAAAGGGGGTGCAAAGTGCAGTCCAAGGCTGGCATGACACAGTCTGTGAGAAAAAGTTATTTGCCATCTAATATTAAATAGAAGGCTAAATTAATTACTACTAAATGCTAAATACTACTACTTAATTAAAAGGAATCAGGTCAGAGTTGTATATGACCATCAACAGCAATTCCCCAAAAAACAGGAAAACTGCAGCTAGCTACTGTGCGGCACAAATGTTCACTGAAGTATCAACGTAAATAGCAATGACTTCTGAGACAAGCAGAGAGCACAGCTTAATCACATTTAATTATGTTTCTAACAAAGTATTGCATGTATCTCTTTAATTACTAAGAGGAAGTTCAGTTTTATCCTTGAATCAAGTATCTGGGCCAAGATTCATTAACAGGCACTGTCAATCAAGCACTAAAACAATGTGTAATTAAAAAATCAATTTAGCTGAAAAAAATGGAAATGGAGGACAGACAGAGGAATCAACAAAAGAAAGAGGAGACACTATTAAAGACGGGACTGAAAGCTGCATTTGGAGATTCTGTGTTACTGACAGCTGTCCTCATATTCTGTCTTATTGTAGCACTACTCTAAGGATTTTCAATTTATTTTTCTAGCTGTCTCCAGCTTAATGAGCTTGACCTTGTAGCATAGGTTGTCACATTACAATAATCTTTTAGTCACATATAGGTACCTTGCCATCATATTTAAAGCATCACGGTGCTGGCAAATATGTCGCTCCATTAACAATAACGCACTGTCCTTGTTTCTTCATGCGCTACTTCAATCATGCATGTTTTAGAATTCCAGGACATAACGTCCTTCTGCGTGTGCCATGTTTTAATTGAATAAATACCCTATAGGTTATGCCATGCTTATTGTTCTGATGTTTGCATATGGACTATAATTGACACATTGGAACCCAGTTAGCTACTTCACTGCTGCAAACAAAATATCAAAAGTGAAGCTTTACAGCAACTCCCAAGCAAACACAGAACCTTACCTTAATATTAGTATTTGGTTCCCACTTGGATATTTTTTGGGAACCAAATAATGTAACCAAATAATGAACTGTTTTCCTTTGTTAGATTTTCCCACCACTCTTTAGTTACCATGGTTATTGATATGATTAGTTATTTTAGTTCAGCTGTGTATAATTTATTAACCTTGTTTGTACCACTACTTAAGTCCCTTTGGTTTCTCAGTTCAGTGTCGGTTGCTGTTTGTGTTAGACGCGCTGTTGCTCATGATTTATTATTCTGTGTGGATTACATCATTAAATTTCCTTGTTTCTGGAACTTTGAACTCTTCTTCATCTTTGGAACTTTCTAAGTGTGACAGAACAACCAACCTCAAAAATGGACTATGCAGATAACTTTACTGCATTGGCCCATAGAAGCTTTGAGCTGATGGATTACATAGCACACAAAGATAATAGTAATAGTAACACATTTTTATGTTCATTTTTATAATAAATTCTGTCACTTTGTCCACCGTATTTCGTCACTGAGATGCATCGTGGGATCTCTCTGTGAAGGATACAGGTAACATGTATGTTAACATCTCAGTTTAGTTGGAAAAAGGTAAATACAGTCTGCATTACGCAAACACGTTGTCCTATGACCAGCTTTGGCAGCAAAGAGCAATGGACATTTTATAGTTGTGTGGTTTCTGCACCATTGTGCCAAGTAGCTCCGCCCACACTGTAAACTCTGATTGGTCCAATCCTGCTACTATATTTAATATATCAAATATCTTCTGACTGCCATTGAGTCACATTGTACAGCATTTAGGCTTTCAGTACAGACAGACAAGGTTGCGTCTTACCTGGTTAGGACATGGTTTAATGGTCACCTACCGTCTTACATCTCTAGCATTACGATGTGCAATGGCCCTACTATCTGGCAGCACTACTTTTCATTTGGCTGTCAGACATGGCCTATCCCAGGACACACTATAGTTCTCATATACTTATATGTGTCTCATCCTCTCCAGATATTTTTAAACCTTCTTACACTCTACTCCTCAAAACTACTTTCCATTCCGCTTTAAGCACATTAATATTGCCTTCACAGATCTGCAATCTCCACTTATCCCTTTGGATTCCAGCTCCTTCCTAAAAGCTTAGTGGCCCTCCGTCTGAAGCAGCACAGACAACCTTGTCATCACCAAATTAAGAAATAATCACCGCTAGCCGACTCGGACAATATGGCTCTCAGACGTTTTTCATGAGGAACGAAGGAAATTGTTGATAAACAAACTTGAAATTGGCTTTACGGGGCCTAAAAGGACACACTAAAGGAATATGGGTTGCAATTTGCACAAATGGGGCAAAAATAATAAATAAATAAATTGGTGTCCTTTTACTATTTTTAAAGCACAAATCCCATGTCACTTTGAAGTGAGATCTATATGTTTAAAACTATTTTCTAGTACTTTTTTTTTTTTTTTTTTTTTTTTTTTAAATCTAATCAAAAATGGTCCCACCTCTGATGTCTTGACTGCTCAAATAATTATCAACAGTGACAATCTGTCAAACAGCCAATAAATTGCAGAAAAATTATTATCTTACCAAATTTATACTAAAATATTACCAAAAAATTGCATTTTCAGTTGTTACCTACACTTTTGCCTCCCACCCTGTTACATTATGCTTTTCCAACTATAATAAAAGAAAACTTATAATTCGATAAAATTGTCACACAGGAAGTGACATCACCTTTCTATATAACGATGAAAGGCAAGTAAATACTCCTATTCCATTTTCTAAGTGTTCATCAATAACTAAACCAACATTTGGTCCTGAACTCGCTAATGATAATTTCATTTAGGTTAAATCTACAATTGGGCTAAACTGCATTTAGGCTAAATTGCAATATATAGGGCTTTTCACAATACACATTATCCACTTTTCCACCGTCGGGCCGAACAACTGCGTTATGGAGGATGATCAGATATTTATTTTAATTTTATTATTAATTTGTGTTTACGTCACTCAAATAGAGTGCTTAGTGAAACAGAGAAACTGGTAGCCAGGCAACAGACAGTAACCAATCCTGTGTGGTGACGTCACTTCACAGATTCTACCAGCACGATTCAGCACAACCGTGCCGAGAATTCCGGGCTGAAAACGATTTGTAAACATGCCGTGCCGTACCAGGCTCGAATGTGGAAACACAACTGGAGGCTATTGTTTCAAAGCAGCTTTACAGAACGTCACAAGCTTAATGTTTAGAAAATCGTAATATTTATTCCTTATTGTCACATTTAGCAGCTTAAAGGCTTGTGCACACCGGGACGATTATCGCGCGTGCTTTTCGCCGACGTTTAACGCCTCGTGACTAAACAAAGGGCGCCAATGTGAGTGTGCACACCGACGTACAAAACGCCAGGCGTAAAAGCATAATTTTTTTAAAAACGCCTCAGGTTCGTTTTTTAGGTTTGATGCGGCACGTTAAAAACTGGCCGACCAATGAGAGTGGTGCTTTTGTTCACGTGCCTGGAGCTGCTGAAGTTACAGTAAAACACGACTTGATGGCGCTCAAGCACACAAGCACAAGTCTTGCTGATATCTAAAGACGACGAAGAGGAAGTAAGTAGACGAAGAAGACCCCTACAAACTATGGGTGCTCTGCCAGTTCTTGGCCACACCAATAGATGTGTATTATATGCCATTTTATTTCTGTATTTTTATTGTATTTTACATTCAAGAAATATAGTTGAGAGTGTCTATTTCATAAATATGTTTATTTGCACTACCGTTCACTTGCACTACTGTCATTGTGACTTATTTGCACAACTGTTTCTGACTACCATCTCCTCATGTCATGTATATGCCATTTTATATCTGTATTTTTGTTTTATTTACATTCAAGAAATATTATTTAGAAGGTCTAATTCATAAATATGTTTATTTGCACTACCGTTCACTTGCACTAAGCACAAGCACCATATACTGTCGGGGAGTGAATATGCACGTTCACGGAGGGAAAATCGCTTGGGTATGAACACGAAAAATGTCTCAAAAAACGCTGGTGATAAGCGTGCATGATAATCGTCCCGGTGTGCACGAGGCTTAAAGCTGGGTGACAATAAAGTTTACATTTTGTGATGATACAAGCAATAAAGCAGTTGAGAAATGCTCTAGTATATATGTATGCTGATAAAGTTGGATATACTTATATATCCAACTTTATATAAAGAGCAGGGTAACAACATATTTACATGAAATAAAAAAGTTGTTTGTTCAGGGTTTTTTTTTTTTTTTTCTGGGTCCCACTGGGTCTAGTTGCCTTTAACTACTATGTAATTATGTTAAAAAACAATTATAGTAAAGTAATTATAGATGTAATTACAGAAATTAATTACAGTTGCAGGTCATTTATAAGTCCAACCTAAAAACATGTACACAAATGCATTATATCAAATTAGGTAACGCTTTATTTTACAGTGTCATTGGTACATGTTACATGTAGTTACTATTGTAATAACTATAAACTATGCATACTTACATGCAACCAACCCTAAACCAAACCAAACCCTAATCCTAAACCTATATTAAGTACATGTAGTTACTTAATATATTATTCAGTACTTAAATATATAATTACAGTCTAACATGACACCTTAAAATAAGGTGTAACCATGATTAGTTTAAATGTTAATACATAGTAGTTAAAGACATTTAATATAAAGTGGGACCTTTTTGTTTTTAAAAAATAGTGAAATCACATTTTAACTAATTAGATTCCAATTTTTGGTATTGGGATTAAAAAAATGACAAACCTCAAAATTTGAAATGTAAAACAAACCAGCTCATGTAATATTTAGTTTGAAAGTTGCTTTTTTCTCTTTTTTAAGAAAAAAAATATATTAACATTTTCAAAGAGTTTCAAGTGTATTTTGTACTTTTTTTCTTGCAAAATGTCTGACACACACACACACACACACACACACATGCACAAATTACAGCAAATAGCAGAATGGATTCCACGACAGCAAACTCTACAAGGTCACATTGATACAAAATAAATGAAATAGCAATCAACAGAGTTGGTCCCTTAATGTTACATATCAAGCATTAAAAAAACTGTCAGTCCTTCCGAGATGGCTTCTATCTGTCCAATCTGAAAATAATAACTCCTTAGTCTTTTTATCATGATCCCCTCAAGTGCTATCAGCTCATTTGTCTTAGAAGTGTCTAATTTTTTTTCAAATGGTCTGTTTGCATTGCTTGTTGATAAGGGCTGAAGGAAAATGGGTGTAACTCTCTTTGCATTTGCAGAGTAGGTAAATGAACAGCATGGGCCCTTATCAAAGCACCTGATGGGAGTTCAAACGAACTGCGCAGCCTTCAAATGCACAACGACACGGGGACAGAGTGGAAATTAATTGCGAGTTTGCGGTGTGGATACAGTGGGGTGGGTGCTCCGTCGGCTCTAGAAACGCAACAGATCATCGAGTGGGTGAGGACGGGGAGGATTGAGATGGATTTCTGTGTGAACAAACAAGTGTGTGATATTTATAAACATATACATTTTCCATTATGGCTCGCTACAGAAAGCTTTCCTCAGTGTATTAGGCATGAATAGTGGGATTAGGGAGAGCAGTGCAGGTTGGGAGGGTTGGGAGATAACTGCTGCTTCATTAAACACATATCCAGACCCCCATTCCACATCCCGTAATGTTCAATTGAAACACGGGGCTCAATTTCCATAAGAAAAAAAGCCCCAGTGTCATGCAGGTAGGTAGAGAGCAACCCCCAACCCAGACGCCAACCCACCCCCAAACCCCACTCGTATCACCTTCATTAATTCCCTGCACTTTAAACACAACGACGATTCAGGAAAAGCTTCAATTATGTCTATAGCAAACTCACTTGCTGCATTTATTAAGTAGTAATTTTGTTACACAAGGCTAAATGGAAAAAAAAGTCTTCAGCTGACATAAAAGCTAGCTGACATTCTTTTCTTTTCATCTAATCCAAATAGATGAGAGATGGGCTTTGCTTAAAAGTATGGATTTTTTGTTTACGTGCGGCTAAGAGCACTGCAATTTTTTAAAGATTTGTGCCATCGCTGCACTAACAATATAATCATATATTCCCAGGCAAAACACATTCCTAGTTCAAAGAGGAGTATTTCTTTGGCATATTAGGATTTTTAATCGCCTAATACTCTCCTAGCGTTGCAAATCCTTGAGAATGGTTTAATTGCGTCTTAGAAATATGGTCCCAAAGAGGTTCTTGAAAACATAACCTTAACCCATTGAAGTTCATAGTGAGAACTGCTTATCTGCACCATGTGGCATTTCCCCTCGTATTAGTCAATATTTAAGAGATATGCCTTAATTAAACAGGCAGAAAAAAAAATAGGTGATGAAACCGCATGCTTACATATATTTTAAACATCCAACCTACTTCACCCTAGAACTGAATACATTTCTAAATACATTTCTATGAGTGGCTATAGTTTCCCACCAAAATGCTATAGCCACTAGTAATTGTAACTATTTGATCCACACTCAGTTTTTACACTGCTTGGAACACTGGTTAAACAATTTATTTCTTCTCACAATTTTCTGACTTTTTCTCATTTAGGGTCTTAAATGTGCCTGTAAACTTTCGACACATAGATGTGTTTTTGAAAGGGTGTAAAAATTTGACAACAATTTGAAGAGCAACGAGTCAGGTTAAAATAAACAGTTCTATGAGTGGCAAAAGTTTCTATTAACTACTGTATTGTGTTGCGATTAGTTTGGCCCAGACTCGATATTTAAACTGCTTCCAATAGGCCTACTGGTTAAACAATTTATTTCTTCTTGAAATTTTGTTACGTTTTCTCATTTAAGGTCCTGAAAGTGCATGTAACGTTTCGACACATAGATGTGTTTTGGAAAGGCTGAGCTGTGTCTAGTGGCTGTAATGAAGCGCACAATGAAGGAGATCCTTAGGAAGACTCAAAACACAAACAAGAGAATATACAACCACTTTAACTCAAACAGGACCAATCCAGGACAGAGAAGAACTGAAAACTGAAGGTTTAAAATGAGACACACCTGAGCAGAATACTCTAATTAATCACCATGGGAACAAACTGGCAGGGAGCGAAAGAAATGGGCAACTAATTAACAACTCAGGGGCCGTTTACACAACACCGTTTTCAACTAAAAACGGAAAAAAATTTTATGAGTTTTGGCCATTCATTTACACGACAACGGCGTTTTGGTTGCCTGAATACACAAACTTTTGAAAACGGGTTTCAAAGTCCAAGTATTTGAAAACGGTCTCCGTATAAACAACAAACACGCGAATCTATGAAAAACAATGACGTCGTGCACATGCGCATTACATGTTCAGTCCGTAGTGTTTCATCGCCATCTAATGGCCTGCCAGCAGAATACAGCGTTTTTAGTCATTTTCACAGATTCGTGTGAATGGGTTTCGTTTTGACAATGGTGTCGTCTGTACGTAGAAAACTCAAAGGAAAAACTTATCCGTTTTAACCATAACGTTAAAACGTAAATGTACCTTTAGAAAACAAATCATTAAGCTAAAATGGAAAAGACATGATAACAAATCAAAATCAAACTTAAACTGTGACATACTGATCTTGGTTAAATGGTTTTATGCTTATTAGAGCATTGCACCATTAGCCTAGCAACACACTAACACTATAGATTTTTGAAATCGAGTAAAATTTTGAGTAAACAGTGGTATTATAGTTAGGTTACTGCCAATGTAGAGCGTTACAAATCAATTACTTGTGAGGTTCTGTTTTAGTTAAGATACTGCCTTAAAAGGTTGCTGCCTATCTAGGAATTACTGTATACAGCAAGGCAGCTCACTAGGTTTAGTAACCTGAAACCTTCTTACTGTGTTTAAAAGACATTCCATATTAATTTAATACGAGACTTACCAATAACTGCTGAGACTAGGTATGCTATTTTTTTAGCGGAAAATTGGTTACCATGGTAATTTTTGTAAGGGGAGCCTAGATCAGCTGCATGAATCACAGATAATTCATGTAATATTTCAGTGATGAATGAGTGTCTAAGCTGCACTTCCTGTCATTGCTTGCACATTTCCTGTCATCACATTTCATATCATCAAACATGAAGGAAAAAACAGCCAACTACACCTAAACCAATTACTATCCAGTTAGTCACAAAATACAATTCAATTAAGGTAAAACTTTAACAGCAACCTCTACAGAGCTACAGAACCAGGTTAATGTGAATTATGTGAGGATTTAACTTTCAAAAGCACATTAGTCATAACAGATTATCGACTTACATTTCCAAATATGGAGTACCTTGAACTTTTGTTTGCTGTACAGCAGTTTTATTGCTCTGATTCAGTTCTGTATTTAAAAGTATTACTGCCTCAAAACAGTTATGATTAAGCAATTAAAGTTTTTTTCCCTCCATACAGTGGAAGTCAAAGGTAATTTAAATTGTTTGGTTACCAACGTGTACCAAGATATCTTCAAAATACCATCTTAAAATTTGAATTGGAACTGTCCTGTTTATATTTTTATAAACATTTGTGCTATTTTAGCAACGTAGCATTGATGAAAAAATGAAAAAAAGGATGCATTTCCTTGTTTACCCCCGAACTTAGATTGCTTGAATTTTGAAATGTGAAAGTTGTTTTGCAATAAAACTGGTCGCTTGTGATTTTTGAGTGCAAAATAAGACATATGTGAACTATTGTATTTTCATCCATTCAAAAATGTGTTCAAAATTTTAACTAAAATGTTGCTTTTCATAATTCCAGACATGTGCTGGTGAGATTGAAAACTGGACAAAAGAAACGAGTTGCGAACGAGAAATACAGACAGCTCAACAAGAGGAAATATGACACCTTTCCCAATAATTTGGGAAGCCTAATGTGATCTGGCTGTCAGATCGTGGGGATGCACAAACCAAGATGCAAAGTTATAATCTATGTCAAAACAGCAGTTTGAGCGAGTGGTGTGGAGGAGCGTTTGGGGAGGTTAAGGTCTGTAGGAGAGGGAGAAAATGTCATTTGGTTTGGAGGAATAAAGACATGTCATTCAGTGCTAGACTATCCTTTCCAATCGTCAGATGAAATGCCAGTTTTGCTCCAGGACAGCGTTTAAGCTGACAGAGGAAGCCTTGTTTGAGGCCTTTACCTCAGGGCTGGCGCAGACCGCAGCTTCCGTGGGCTTGCTGGATTTATGAATAAACGTGTCTTGATTCTTTTATTTTGTCCAGCTTAATCGTATTTAGGTTACTTTTGAAAAAAAAAAAAAAAAAGCCTTAGCATGTTCAAAATACATTATAATTAAAACAAATTTAAATAAAAATGAAATGGTCAATTTATAAAAAATAGTCAATAATCATGATAATAAATAAATATATAAATAATACTTATATATACACATATAATAACATACATATATAATAACAACATAATAAGATTTGTTTATCTTGATTTTAATGTGAAGTGTCTAATTTCTGCACCAATAAAGTGCGGTCACATTAGTGGCAGGCAAAAAAAGGTCTATTGTCTATTGTCAATATAGTATAGATGCATGAAGCACAGTTCACACTGAAGTCACTTTGCAAAAATAATGGCATACTTGCAAAAATAGCAGGTTTCTTGAACTCTTCCCTATCTAACATTAGTCGGACAGACTATCTATACCCCAAACTCACGCCATTGGTTGATACAATGTTGCTTTCACGAGTTACACTTACTTCCGAGCTCGGAATGTGGCCCGAACCCAGAGTACTCCCCCGTATCCCTGGCTGGGATAGGAACTAGCTGATAATGAGGGGTCAGGGTGGTGGAGGGAGGCAGAAAATACTGTCGAGGAAAGAAGGTGTGTTGGCTATCTATATATAGGCCTCCAATCATACTGATTGGGTAGATCATTTGAACGTGCTCCTCCTGAACTTTGTTAATAAAACATCATTTGTCGAACTGTCACATTCATGCTCTACAGAACATACTTTTTTAGTGATTGTGAAGTAATTACTTATTCAAAATAAGTACCTACTCAGGAGAGCTTGTGATTTCGGATGCAGCCGGATTGGATTCAGAAAGATGATCAAAACATACACGTAGTAGATCGAGTCCATCAACACACAACAAAGCTCAACAACACTCAAAGCTTGCACAGTCCTATACCTCGTCCTGGGTCGACATTTCATTCGGTAACGATAGGCAGTTTTGATCTATATGCTGTTAAATGTTTGATGATTGTTTTAGCTTAATTGTGCGTAAGCAACTTCTACGCACACCTTCTCGTTTACGCATATCTTCTTCTTTGCTTGTTTTTGGATTCGGAGATGCTGTACTCTTTCAGAAGGTCCGTAACAGCGGCCTCTATCATACAGCCATATCAGCAGCTCCTATCGTACATAGCAAAATCCCCAGAGTTAAATCATCTCTGCTCAGAGTACATATGGTCCCTCTCTAAATAGTGTTAAAGTAACACTGAAGCCGAGTTAAAGTTAATGAGATAATTAAGCAATTAATAAGGCTGTGACTTAAGTCACTTGTAGTTCTTGTGTTTTTTCTTATTTCTTCAGTGATTCTGCTTGTTAACAGCAGGTGTTCATCACTAATGCACAATCATTACTTAATTAATTGCTTAATTATCTCATTAAATTTAACTCTGCTTCAGTGTTATTTTAACACTATTTAGAGAGGGACCATATGTACTCTGAGCAGAGTTGATTTAACTCTGGGGATTTTGCTGTGTACAGCAGTAACAGTGGCCCCTGTCATATAGCCGTAACAGCGCCCCCTATCACACAGTATAACAGCACCCCCTTACCGTACAGCTGTAACAGCGCCCCCCAACGTAATCCATAACAGTGCCGTAACAACGCCCCCATTGTGCAGCCGTAACAGCACCCCCTATCTTATAGTCATAATAGCGCCCCATCATACAGGGATAGCAACATCCCCCAATCATACAGCCATAACAGCGCCCCCTATCTACCCTTCATACACACATTATATGATCCACCCTTGTCTGTCAAACAATTTGAAAGTCCCACTAGTTAGTAAATATGGTTGTCAAATCCAAACACTGACTGAATGTAGCCAATCAGTTCTTGAATGTCAGAAGTGTAGTTCTGTACAGGGAAAATAGAGTTTCACATTTTATAACTAAGTAAATTTCTTTATCTGCTGGTTTGTGATTTATTAACCAGGAAAAGTCAGCTTCTCGGATGTCATCTTTGAAAGTGTACTTTTAAAATGACAAATCCTGCACTTTTGAACTCCTAATATTTGTGTTTCAGAATTGGAGTTGGCTTTTTAAATGACAAAACAATTTAAGCAACTCATTTAACTAAATAAAACCCACTTCCACGATATGTTGTTGCCAAGGAGTTATGTGGTTGCTAAGGTATTCTGAGTGTTTTATAGCACCTTGCTTTGCAGTTGCTAGGATGCTATGCATGGTTGCAAGGGTGTTTTGACTTGTTACTAGAAGTTTCCACTGCTATCAGTATCTTGACAGCAGGCTGGCTGATGACCAATTTATATTGCTGATATATTACACAATCCCAAAAATCTAAAAAAAAAAAAAAAAAAAAAAAAAAACACTTATTGTACACAATATTTACAAAAACATTACAAAAATAATTAAAGTATATTGCATATAGTAAAGCTTGTTTTTTAGGGCCAGTGAATTTTTGGGTTGTTCTGTTTTAAAACTATTTTTTTTAACTGTTGTAAAATTATTTTATTTCACATTTACCCCACTATTTTTTGTTTTGTTTGCTTTTTTGTAATTCTCATACTTCTCAGAGGTGATTCTACAATTGCTGTAATATAGTACTGAGTGTTCAATTTTACAGAAATATTTCAAAACAGGATATGTGTATTATTCTTTTACTTATATAGATGATACTGAAATTGACATCAGGCTTAATGATCACTTTTGTTTATCAGCCATCAAAATAACCACATATCGGCCAATTAACTGTCCTTGATGATTTATTGGTATATTACTAGTTGTTAAGTGATTACTAACAGGCCAAAGTCAAAAGAGCCACCTAACTTGCTCAGGTCACTACTTCAACCTAAATCTTTTTTACCGGTTTTATTCTCCGCCAGGTGAAACTCATAAATCCGATCAATCTTCAACAAGCCGCATGATTTGAAGTATCATTCATGTCTGTAGCACAAATGGAACGGGATGAGTTACATGCCAAACTTTGATACTTAGGGTTATGTGTTTGTTTAACCTTGACTACAAGCAAAAGCACCACTTACTAGTGTATGTATTCATATATCAACACTTTATTAGTGTCTGTGGCATTTTTGAGATACTGTGTGGCCTATTTACAGTTGTGTGTCACACCTGCAGGGGTGAATGAATCACCTCTGACTCACTCAGGTAAATGTCAAATACCCTCCAGGCAGAAACGCTAGCAGTCTCTCTCTCTCACTCTCTCTCTAATGCTGAGTAATGACATCAACCCCCGTAATGAAATCAAATGAAAGACCACGTGAAGAAGTCTGGTTAAAAAAGAAAAAAAGAAGAAAAAAAAAACATCACAGGAAAAGTGAGAGCAAGTGAGGAGAGATGTATTTCATTACAAGAGGACTGAGGGAAGAGCTTATAATCAACAACATTAAAAAGGATCTTCTCACTTTCATGGCATGGGTGGAGTTAAATGTAAGTATTTCTCTTTTTTCACTCTCCATCTGTGGATAAACAGCGCCTGAACGCTGCTATCTCTGATCAAAGTGTTTCAGGTGGTGTCCATGCAGATAAAGAAGGATTAGCGGCACATACTGAGCAAATAATTGCCCTTCTTTTGAAATCCAGCATTTGGAGAGAAAGGATACTGCTAGCTTGCCATGGAGACCAGAGTCCTGTATGGATGGGCGCTAATACTGAGGCTCTTCTCATTTGATTGGCCTTTTTAATATGCTATTGATAAGTGCTAACCAAAAATATCCAGTGGCAACTCATGATATATTGTTAAATTAAATGTTAATGATTTTCTTTAATGTTTCGTAATGAACAGCACACCTGTGGATTAGGTTCTTAACATCCTCATAGATCGTTTATCTGAAATCATTAAAAGAGCAGGCATGTCACATTTATTTATTATCCTTAATTAATCCTTTACTAATATCTCATATACCTGGCTTTATCGGTAAGTTTAGGGTGAAGATTAAACATGTCGAAGATTAAGACATGTCGAAATTGATGAAACTGATGAAAACATGTCCAGGTCACACATGAGCCTAAAATAATCAAAATAAATAAATAAATATTCAGCATAAAGAAAAGCCTGATTTTAGAACCAATACGTTTTGTTTAGTTTGTTTGTTTTAGTTTTTGTGTTTTGTTTTATTTGTTTGTTTTTGTGTTGTGTTTTGCTTTCTTTTACATATTGTTTTGTTGCACATTTCTTCTTTTAGTTTAGTTTCATTTTGTTTTGTTGTTGGTGGTGGTGGTGGTGGTGGTGGTGGTGGTGGTGGTGTGTGTGTGTGTGTGTGTGTGTGTGTGTGTGTGTGTGATATTTTTTTTGTAATGATAGTAATTATTTTTTTACTGAATTTTAGTAAACATACCATATATGGTCAACTATATTAAAGATAGTTTTAACAAACTCCCATGAAGTAGAAATAAATTATTACACATGTTTTGTTTTGTTTGTCCATTATGACACTGAGATTTTTGGGAGAAAAGAAACTGATGATAAATGATAGAATACTTTTTAACAAACGCAAATAATCTTAAATAAGAACAGTCAGTCAAAGATGATTCCAGGTGACTCTGACTGGCAGAAATGGGAAGAACTAAGTCACTTGAGGTATTTTGAATGGTGTCTTCACAACACAAGCTGATTTGGAGGAGTTAATTATCTATTTGCCTATGTGTCGCCAGTGATGTAACCCCCTAATCCAGCTCAGCGAGACCCCAGCCCCATGGGACGTCCCACAACCCATCCAGACTTACTCTGAGAAATGTACACAAAGCTGCATTTGCTTAAGATGCTGTCATGAGTGTGAGCAAAGCAGTGTGTGCTCTCCACACATCTGTGCGGTCGGGTCAGCGCTGCTTTGATCCCTTGCTAAAACACACACACACACACACACATAAACACACAAACAAACGTTTGATGCCATCCGAGAAGAGCTCATGTGAAATGTTAATCAACTGCATCAATCCAGAGTGCTCAAGGATACACAGCACTGCAGTGAGTATATTAATGCTTTTGCAGGTTCTAACAATTTTGTTTCCATAGTGACAAGGTTTATATCATCTCCCAAACGCATCACACCTGACAGTTCATGTGTTGATTCAAGTTTCCAGGCTTCACAGATTTTTGTGGGTTTCAGATGTATGATGAACATGTCATGAAGACTCAAGAAAAACATAGTTTTTGCAGTGCTTCCAAAAAGTGTCTGGACAGTTACGTTACATTTAATACCTGAATGCCATTGGATTGTGGAACAAATCAAATCAATCAATCAATCAATCAATCAAAACAATCAAACACATACTGATTCATCCCACTCCGAAACTCATTTCTTCGGGATGCAGGTGTACAATGAACATGTCAGACTCGAGAATGATGATATACATTCACTTTCATGCAAATAAACTGCATAACTGAGTCAAAGATCTGCATTGCACGACAATATTACTTGTTTAGCAATCGTTCATAGAGGCAGTTGTGTAAAACACTGTAAATGATCCTATCTGTTGATAATTGTACACCTGCAGAACAAATGCTAGCATTGCACAGCATCATTTCTCCTTTCCAATTTAGTTGCTAGGAGATTTCTTTGTTGACAATCAAACACCTGCAAAGCAAACCGTAGCGATTCCAAATCTTTTTCTTTATGCATCACTTTACAAACATCAGGCAGCGGAACGGCTTTATGGTCAAAAGAAGAAGAGACATCAAAAAGAAATAAATTACTTTATCTATGAACATATTCTCATTCTATGTTCAATGTGGCTTTATACATCTACTACCACATCAGTTCCTTAAAACTTAATTTTGAGAAAATTACTTTAATCAGATGCTAATTGGTTTAACATTTTGCATGTATTGCAATGTCATTCAGACATTTTAAGCGAAATTATGTGTCCAAAAACTTTTTGGGGCCACTCTACATATTTGTGTGTATATATTATTGTAGCACATTCTTTCAATATTCATAAAAATATCTCTAAGCCTACCCAGAATCATTTCAAATTAATTGGAAACAGCTCTGAAATGCCAATTATAAGGTGTAGTTTGATTTCCATGCGCAATAAGAAGTGTTAAATCGCATTTTTCCTCCTACGTTAAAACTGTGAGCAGCCCTCTCTTCACCATCTCCTTCGCTGCTGATGGAAACTTTTCAGAGATGAACAATACCCAATTACACATTGAGATAAACACATCAAATGCCTGCTTCAATTGTTTCAGAAACAGATTGGAATGAAATTTGAATGAAATTGCCGCTTTATACGACTTTTCTGCCTTCAAAAAATGACTCACTCCACCACAATGACAGGGCTGTTTAATTTTGTAAATACACAATGGTTCTTTGTCTCTTTTGTTGCTTTTGACTTTCAAAAGCTCGCTAAAATTGTCTTTTTCTTCTCTTTTTTGGGGGTAAATGCATTATTAATGAGTGGTGGCCTACGTTTACATCATAGGAAACACTCGAATGACATAAAAGTGCAATTTTACTTGTTACAAAATGACTGACTAAATACCACATGTCAGTGTCATGTTTGAAGATGCGCCACATGATATCTTTGTCATTAAACAGCAGCGAATCATGCTTGAAGACAACCAATGTGAATAACTGTCAAAACAGCGCTCACTCAGAGTAAAAGCTGGGAGCGAATGCTGTAATTTGCTGCAGAAATTAATTATCTTGATTAATCAAACTTGTGAAAAGTCCAAAGCGTGAACAAGAGAGGCAAGAGATGCTGATGGATCTCAAAAGGGCTCTATAAAATCTCATAGTTGAAAATTACGCTAAATGTTTTAAAAGTTTAAAGCTTGTTTGGTTTTCTATTATGCATCAGTGGGAACTGTGAACAATCATTTTGTCTAACAAGAAATTATCTCAAATCTTGAACATGATATAAATAGGGCTGTCTGTGGATTAAAATATTTAATTATGATTAATCTCAGTATTTTTTTTTTCTCTTATTTTACATGTTCAGTTCCTTTTTAAGGAATTATGTTCAATTTTAATGTTAAAAGTTCTGCAATTCAAGATGCAGAACCCCCCCATGTGCATGCAAACAACCCAATGCTAATATCAATAATTAAAAAAATTCAAAAAAAATAAAAAAGTTATAGGGATGTTTTGCCACAGGTCTGTGCATTTGTCCTCTGCTGCTATTCATATTTATATTTTTATTTCTTTGAATAACAATATTTCACTCATGGGTGACATTTCACTTGTTTAGCTTTGATGATAATTATGTTTTACCATACAAATTATACACATTTTTCTATTCAAATAATACTAATGATCTGCGTGTGAGACACTTGAACAGGGGCTCCGATTGGTTTCAAAAAGTTCAGAAGGTCCCGATCAGTTTTTAGAACTCACACAGAACAGAATGTAGCAATGTCAAAATGAATAAAGCTTTAACGGCGTTAAAAATGATTTTGTTAAACATAATTAGCCTAGCATGCATTAACACGCTTACTTTGACAGCTCTAGATTACACAAATGTCTTAACAATGTAACTCAAAAAGCCCTAATGGGTTTATAGACTCTAGAAGAAAAGTGTCGGATGGTTCATGAAGCCAAAGGGCATCACATTACATCTACACAATCCATTATCCAATGATAAAAGAGTGATGGAGAGGAAACAGTCCATCCAACCAATCAATCAATCTCTTCTAATCCACGTCTTCATGTAACAGCACAAGACTCAGGCTTTCACTCCACTACTCGCACCAAGAGAAAGAGTAAAAGAAAACACAGCTATTGAAAATCACAGTGCATGTGCCACAAAACCCACAAGTGTGTCCGTCTATTTTCAACCCAACACAGAGATAAAGAGAACAATTGGGCCCGGCAATATGTTCAGTGCAAGGGAAACAATGGCAGAGTGCCCATGCTGCACTTTGAATGTGCCTATGTACCGCTGACCAGATACCATCGGTAAACTTCTCAGCAGGGAAAGGGGGTGGTCTGCTTGGTTTCGTTTTTTTCACTTTGGTAGAAATAGAAGTTCTTGATGTTTTACAAGGACTAAGATGAGTTATATATATTTTATAACAAAATATATTTGCTTGTGGTCTCAGTAAAAAAAAAAAAAAAAAAAATGTTCCTTTAATCAAATTACATTTGGTATAATATTTTAGTACAATTTTAGGTGACAGTCCACTGACTATAAGTATCTTTGCAACTACATGTCAACTTATTCTACTAACCCAAACCCTAATGGCCTACTAACAGTCTAGTACAGTCTACTAATACTCTTATGAGAGTTAATTGACGTTGCAAATTTACTTATAGTTAGTAGAATGTCTAATGTGGACCATCTAAATTAAGCGCAACCAAATTTTATTCAATGTTTTACATTTGTACTGTCAGTTATAAGGAACTGCAAAACTATTCAGTGGGGAAAATAACTTCAGAATATTTCAGAATACTAAAGAACAATAAAATCAAGTAAGACTAACAAATTCACTAAAAATTAAATTTCGTTTTCACATTCAATCCTAAGGGGGAATTTCCAATCTGACTTATTTGTTAGTCTAAGTTGGCCACAGTAATCTATCATCTTACATTTAAATTAAAATGCATGATTCAAAACCCTGAATCTTACATGGCTGAAAGCGCAGCTTATTGAATGCACTGATGAGCAAATTTCCTGAAATTTTTTAACATTTATTAAAACTAACAAGTACTTATATAATTTGACAAAACAAAATGAATTAAACTAATTAAAAACAATTAATAAAATGAGAAAGTTCTCATAATTTTAAAGTTAAAAATGATCTTTAAAATTTAGTGCAAAAAAAGAGAAGTCTTAGTAGCAAAAACACAGTTTAATTAATTTCAAATGGCACTTTCAGAGAGTTTCAGAGCACTGGAGTGGAAAGCAGTTGGAGTGGCCAGTGCTTGGCAACCAGGCTAATCTATGACCTCATTTGAGAGTCTTACATCAGCCTATAGGCATCTAGAGGTGGTTCTTATCCAGGGCCGGGAGGGGTTGGGGTACTCCAGTTTGGAAATGCAGCCCAATTTCACTGGATTGCTTAAGTATATGTTGAATCAACACTACAATACTGAGGATCTGAAGCGTTCATAACGATTACTCACTGCCTAAATCAGTTATAACACTTTCATTCACTCTTTCACCAACACATTTTTATTACACAAATAATAAAACTTTTACAAATTTGGCAGTTCTAAAAAGAAAAAATGCAAAACTATTAACAACTATCTAATTTTACAAGCACACAACTCAGAATTCCAGTATTTCTCTCTTGGTTATCAGGAAGGGGCCCAGCGCCTCCTGCAAGTGCCGTCAGTTATCTCTGTGTGTTCATGTAAGCGATCATGACACACAAAAGCAGTAAAATGGCAAACACGAATGCTCCAGGAAGGAGGACTTTATTTTGTGGTGGAAATGTGCAGAAACAGTCTCCTCCTTGTTGTGGTGGGGCTGCTCTTATCACTTTTGTGGCCTACATGACGAGAGGGACTCGATAAGGGGCGCACAAATGCTGCCTTTCTTTCTGTGCGCAACATGAAACTTCCACGCTCTCATATGAGTGGCAGAGACATCCTCAACAATTTACGCTCCATTCATGTACAAGGACAAAATGGGACGGAGAAAAAGATATCCGTCCACGGAAAGAGCCGTCTTTTTTCTTCTTGCAGTAGCAGAAATGTCAGCTCAAGAGAAAATTTCTGAACATGTAACTTTTTGTTGCCTAAAAAATGATGAAGAGAAGATAAAAACTGTAACTCTGAGTCTCTACCAAGGCCACATCTTAGAAACTTCTCAAAACTTTGATGGTTAACAGCATTATGGGGGAGTAAAAGGAATCTGTCTGTGAAAGAGGTGATTTTTTTTTTTTTTATTTTTGGAGTATTAAAAAATTCAAACTAAGCGTTAACATCTAAAAACATCCAACAAGCGTAACGTTTTGGTGTTGCTGATTAGATTTGAATAAAGCTAAAACTTTAACTATATTACAGCCACATCTCCCAATGTTCCCTGAATTATGTGGAAGAGATCGTTTCTTGTAGAAGCACAACTTTCAAAATTGGACATTTTTTGGCTTTGCTGTTAACACTTCAAACTGAATAAATTGTACTGAAAGCAAATTCTTTGCTTTAAAAAAAAAAAAAAAAAAACTTGAATCTCAACCAAGGCCACATCTTAGACAGTTCCCAAATCTTGGTGAACAGCATTATGGAAGAAAAAAAGGAATATGTCTGGGAAAGAGGTGTTTTTTGTTGTTGTTGGTTTTTTTTTTTTTAAGTATTGAAAATTAAAATTTGGAATTAAGCATTACCGTCTAAAAACACCAAAATGATTTACTTTGATTGAAGCACAAACTTCAACTAAACTTTAACTAAGGCCACATCACACAATGCTCCCTAAATTGCATAGAAGAGACATTTCTTGTAGAAGCACAACTTTCAATTTTAAAAACTAAGTGTAAACACATTTCACTTTTTGTTGTTGTCAACACTTTGAAGCGAAAAATTTTATTGGAAGCAAACACTTTCCATAAATAAAACCGTAAAAGCGTATCAAAGCCCCAGCAGTTCCCAATAAACAGTTAAATTTAGTCTTGCTAAACTACCTGTTGCCGTCGAAGCAGCATTTCAAGCAGGGACTTTTCCTGCGTCGATATCTGCAACTTTAAGGAACGGAGGCTAGCACATTTACTTTCAGAGAGCCGAATTTGTGTTTGTAAGGAAGGTTCCTGGGGCCTTTGTTTTCAGGCCTTGATGTGTGACCAGCAACCCACAGGCCTCCCCTTCACCTCCCGGCCCATTCTGCCAGCGTTCTGCCCACCCATACTGACACAGCAGGGGGAAGGGTTTCAGAGGAGACTGCATCAAAAGCTCAAGGAGAAAAAATTGCTTTTCAGGGCTCCGATGTGTGGGAATCGAATGAGGGGCCTAGCTCAAATCCGGTCTCCAGGCAACGGCGGGTGATATGCCGGGGGAATATCATTAAAGTTGGAAACTAAGCAGTCTCTCTGAATTAGTAAACCTAATCAGTGCGGTTTTAAAAAGAGGAACGGGAGGGGGAAACGTCAAAGAAAGGATGACACACCACACTTGAATCACGGTTAGTCTAGTTTGTTGGGGCTTGTTGTGGTTTTATCAGTGGTGATTACCAGGCCAGAAAGTGACGTGTTTCCAGAATATTTTGCTTCGAACAAATATACAAAACGAACAAACTAAAGAAATCAAGTTAAACGTGAACAAGCCACTCCCAGAAACAGGTTGATGGTTAAATGCGGTAACTGCCACAGCTGCAGCTGGCCTTCCATCACAAGATTAATAAGTTGCCGTTTCCAAGCCGACCAGAACCTAGTGGGAACCATCCAGCGCCACTGTGAATTGTGGGTAACGGCCTCACCACAAGCTGGCCCGGGTTTACTGCTCTGTTTTGTCCTCTCCTTAAAGTGAAGAAAACATCTGTGACTAGAATGATGTCACCGACAAGAGTGCGCAGCAAGTTTGGAAACCCTAAAACGACAGTAGACTTTAAATATCCTTTTTTTTGGTTATTGTTTCAAATGTCAGTAATTCGTTTTGCTTTTTCAATTTAGTTTTGTTGAAAACAGGCCTACAAATAATTTAAATGTAGATAATTACAAATGTTGATTTTGATTTTTTTTTGTATTTTGGACATTAAATCCATAGCTGTGACATTGTACTTAACAGAAAAACTAATACAAGTAATTGTGAAACAAAAATTGTTTCAATTTCAATTGTTTCAATTGTTTCATATGATTTGTTGAAACCATGTTAAATTTGTATTTGTGTCATTTTAAACTTTTGTAAACAATAGCAGTGTTAATATTTAAATAAGTATCACAAATTGAAACAATCTTTTACAGGTATATATATATTTTTTTTTAATTAAACCCTTGCCTGAGTGGGTTGATGGATAAACAAATAATCAATACAAAATTAGTTTAATCACTCAGTTTGTCCACTCACTAGGGGCTATGCAGTGGCACTGCCCCCTAGTGACACTTTATACACTACTGAGGGACCATACACTACCCCCCATACACTTTGTAGATGTATAATATGGGTGAATTATTATTCTATAACTCCTGTTTATGAGTTCATGTGCTGAAGTTTGCTCAAGCACGCATATGCTAATGGAAAACTGAAGTTTTGGCATTAAATAAATGAAACCACAGTACATTAAAATACTAGATGTACTTTGTTGGTTGAAGCTGTGGTGGTGAAGTTAGTGGAAAGTAATGCAATTTTATTGTGTACACAGGCCAATCAGGTCAGACTCATATACTATGTATATATGTATATATATCCTTTAGTATATTTTGTTATTAATTTTATTCCATGATTTTGAGTCTGGCCTGATTTCCTGTCATAAATAAAAAGCAGCAAATTCTGAAAAAATAAATAAATAAATAAATAAATAAAAGTATTTTGTGTTGTATACTTTTATTGTGGTCTATACTATTTGTGTATATTTTTATAATTTTTCATTTTACCAGGCATAGGATTGGCTCCTGCTGAGGCTTACTGTAGTGAATGCTGCTTTGTGTGCTAGTGTCCGTAAGTTCAGATGAATCCAAACTAGCTCTTAACATTTAAAACGGGCCTTTGATTCAGGTTTCATAGCACTGTAAGGAATACAGTGGGTGTAATGAAGCAGTACCCAGAGCAGATAAGAGCCTATATTATAGGTAATCACTACTCTAATGCAGCTTTAACACAAGAGGGAAAAAGAAAAAAAAAAACTGCTGGCTGATTATTGCACGGGCATTGTATTCTCTCAACCTATAAGTAGAAAACACACATATTAGCCTTCATATTGGAGATAGGCAATAATTACATCAAATTACTGGTGTCATAGTGGCGAAAAACTTTCCCCGCCCTAGATGCAGTGGTTAACTCTCAAAATAGCATATATGCCATAGAATAAAGCTCAGGTAAACTCGCCCAGTTGCTTTATAGCTCTAACTTTCACATAGCAAAAAGTCAGGTTCACCTGTCAACAATACAAGAGGTGAAGCTAAAGTTTTACTCTATTCCAGTTGCACTCGTCTGGTCTGTTGACATCACCACACTGGACAGGGTACAAGGCCTCTACGGTATCTGCTGATTGCCCACTGCACTGGAAAGACAAACCCTGCTCCCAGAAGAAAATTAGCGCATTTAGCTGTCAGCACCGGTCTCGCTTTTCAATCCCGACCAGCTTTGAGAGAGCCCTGCTTTTTTCCTCTCCTCTGTCCCCTGGTCTTTCTTTCGCTGGAAACTCGATCTCTACATAGCTAAAAGATCAAGAAAAAAGGTGTAAACTGCGTATAAAATGCAACAGTTCATCCCTCTATCAGATTCTAAAGATCTGGTGGAGGTTTCTCGCACAACTGCATTTGGAGTTTGGGATACTTAACTTTGTGGTCAGTGAAATGATGGCAGGTGGTAACAGTGGCTAGTTTTGAAGTATTGAGAATTTTAAAGGCATAGTTCATCCAAAACTTAAAATGCCATCATAATTTAAAAGGAAGTCATAATGGAACAGAAAAGAAGTTTAGTAGAATGCTGCTCTTTCCCACGCAATGAAAGTCAAGCCCCAAAGGGACAAAAAAAAAAAAGCAACATACAAGTAATGACAATCAGTACTATAAGAAGATGAAGGCTTGTAATACAGTGCTCGAATCACATGGATGGATTTTTACGTTTTTTTTTTTTCTTTTAGCGGCCCCAGTCCCAATTCACTTTTAACATATGGAAATCATAAGTTAACAAATTATCTGAAACAACAGTAAAATTCTTCAGTGTCTGCACAGCAGATACATTGTTTGCAATGAGTATTTTAGTACAAAAAAGTACCATGCTGGTACCATGATACAGTGGTATCAGATGGTAAGATGGGTCACGGCATAAAAATGGGTTGCAGGTCTGTGATTATATGATCATGAACAGCAGGGGGAAAAAAAATGGTAAATGCAAATAATGAAATGAGTAGAAAATGCTTTCCATATCTTTTATTGTTTATATCAAAGAATGTGTGTCCAAATCCAACTCTACAGTAAATTAATTGTTACATCGAAGAAACTAGTCAAATTAGATATATTTAGCCAAAAAAGGTTGCTCAACATCCCCTAAAAAGCCATGGACATGGAAAAATAGAATACTCATGTAAACAATGAGTGCTTCATTTTTAGACATACAGTCGCAAACTTCCCTAAGCACTTCCCCTAGGAGGAATTCCCACCGCCATTTTGATGTGTGCTCACTTCGTCAAGTGGCTAAGGAAAGTTTTTGATGACTGAATTTTGCCCGAAGGAAAGTGTGTACTCGTATGTACACTTCAGGCAGGTCCATATCGCACAATGCAACGCAATTTTGATGACACTACAGATCGCGCTTAAACTTACGTTTTTTGGCTTTTAGTATGAATATGTTAGCCTTAAGGTTATCTATAAGCTAAGTGTGCTCCAAAACAATAACAAAATTGGCATTCAAAAGATATAAGCATTCAAAACTTACAGTCTCTCACGTCCGCCAATATGGATCTACGATTTTGATGACATCACTCTGCACTTCAGCTTCTCAAATCAGATTTTCTGTCCAATCAAATGCTCTTTAGAATCTGAAGCGTCCCGCCCTCTACACTATAAATAGATGCTGAAGCTGCAGCTGAAAACGGTCACTTGTTCACACAATTACCGTTCTACAGTATATGCTGAATGGCAAATATGCACTATAAAGGGGAAGGAACAATTCAGTGTAAATATGCTTTCCATTTGGGCAAATTAAGTCTGGATTCGCATTAGTTTTACACGAACCACCGCAGCATGCACACAGTGTGCTCCAGTCCAGAGACACGATAGCGATAAAGTGGATCACATTCGCGAGTCGGCGCAGACCAGAAAATGTATCGGACACATTTGAATTCTACACAGAATGCTATATCTTGATATGGAAGGGATTAGGGGGAGAAATAGTTAGACAGACTCAGCATTACAGACAGCACTGACGAGTAGAAGAGATAACACCAGTGCCATGCGCCAAAATAAATTACACACTTTTCAAACTACACATACTCAGCATGATTATGTTCACTGTTTTGCTTTAGCAACAGTTTCATATTAAATCTAAAAGGCGAATCTATTAGACTGTGGCTGTCATAAGCGGTCAAATGCGGCTTTGCTAAGTTCAACTGCGCTGGCTAATTTAAAAGAAATGCAATTGGCTATTTTTAAAAAGGGGAGGAGCTGCTTGGTATGTCCCGACCTGACTTCCTGTTTTAGTGGAAATTACGTCAGCACATTGAATAACACTACACGTTTCAAAACACTTTAGTGGGCCTTTAAATACTCACCCTTATGTCGTTCCAAACACGTAAGACTTTCGTTCATCTTCAGAACACAAATGAAGATCTTTTTTGATGAAATCTGAGAGCTTTCTGTCCCTCCATAGTCAGCTACGCAACTACCACTTTGACGCTTCAAAAAGTTCATAAAGAGATCGTAAAACTAATCCATATGAATTGAGTGTTTTAGTCCACAAATTTTCTGAAGAGACTTGATCACTTTATATGATGAACAGATTGAATTTAGGCTTTTATTCACATATAAACATCAATCAGTGAATATAAACAGAAGCTCAAACAAAACTGCTTGACGCACGAGAACAAACCTCTTCCAGAAACTCAAACGTGCTGCGTAACACACAAGAATGAACATCACTGGTTTTCACACGTCAAGCAAACATGCTTGAGCTTCCGTTTACCACAACTAATGTGTGAGTTGATGAATGTTGTGTGAATAAAAGCCTAAATTCAATCTGTTCATCATATGAAGTGATCGCTTCTCTTCAGAAAATTTGGACTAAACGGCTCAATTCATATGGATTAGTTTTACGATCTCTTTATGAACTTTTTGAAGCATCAAAGTGTCAGTTGCGTAGCTGTCTATGGAGGGACAGAAAGCTCTCAGATTTCATCAAAAATATCTTCATTTTTGTTCTGAAGATGAACGAAAGTCTTATGGGTTTGGAACGACATGAGGGTGAGTAATAAATGACAGAAATTTCATTTTGGGTGAACTAACCCTTTAAGTTAGCCCCACCCTACACAACTCCAGTGTATGATATATGTTATTTTAAGATTTAACTGCTTAATACTTGTTGCTACCTTAAACTGACTGTTTGGTACACAGTCATAATTTATCATATTGAAGTTTTTTAATTTGTGTAATTTTATACATTTTCTCCATCAGCTCAAGCATACCTATAGGCATAAAGAATGGTGGGGAAAAATTAATTAGAAAAAAATTTAAATAGTAAATCAGCTCCATAGCATATTCCAACATGATCAAGACCTTAAGACGTTCCATTTCAACCCATTGCACGACGTCCACCAGTAGTGGGCACTTGTGCAGCGTAAGCAATGACATACATCAGAGTCAACGAGACAGAGGGAAGTTAGAGAGGGAAGGGCATAAAAAAGTTAAGTGGAACACAGGCAATGTATCTGCAATGTAGACAACTTAGCTGATAGCTAGGAAGCTAACTAGCTAAATAAACAAATGTCAGTGTTTGATTTTTTGTACAGTAAACAATTTTGGTACAGTGTTGAGTCCCCACTTGATGTCCTATGTCAAATATGGGTTTTTAAGGCAAAACTAATTAAGAACCATGGCTGGATGGATGAATGGATTTACATGGTTAAAAACAATTATAGCCTTTTTGGTTAGTTTTTTCGTTAATTTTTTGTTAGTTTTGTGTCGCTGACAGTGCTGTTATACTAAAGGGAGTGTTCTAGATTTGTTGCAGTGTTGATGAGCCACACAATAGGAGAGTAGCTGATGCATGCTCTCGATTTTCACATAGCTGTAAGTACAGTATATTCTCTGTCGTCCAGTGTAAAGGGTCGTTCTCGCTGGACAGACTTTGCATAAACTGCAACACGTGAAGAGCAGCTGTGGTGGGTCCTGTGGTTCACCTGTCAGAACGGGTGGCTGGGAACGAGGTTGGCATGGCCAGTGTATGAGTATGTGCCTGAGAGCGACTCTGTGTGTGTGTGTGTGTGTGTGTGTGTGTGTGTGTGTGTGTGTGTGTGTGTGTGTGTGTGTGTAGGTGTGTCCGTGTCCCCACGGCCTGCCACAGGCCTGACCCAGATCACATTCGAGTCTCACTCGCTCACACGGCACTTCTCGTCTATCCGTCGCCAAGGAAGCAGACGGGATGCGGGAACAACAAGTCATTTGTACCTGTAGAGGAGGACACTCCTGGGAAACAAACAGATGAGCCTCCCCCCTGAATAAAAGCCTTTCTCTCAGGGTAAACAGAACTGCATGAGAAACATACAAACTATCAGGAGCATCGCACTTAACCCTTTCACTGCCCAAGGGCTGGGGCAGCGGAGCACGTCGGATCTAATGCAGTTGTAGAGATAAAGGAGGAACTATACCTTGACTCTAACTCGGCCGTAATGCACAGATGCAACACGTGAGCTGTTACTACGAGACTTTGGATTCTAGAACAACCGCATGCAGAAATGCGAGCGTTGTTTGGCGAAATCAAACTTTTTTTGACTCAAAAAGTCTAAAATTCTAAAGCAATAAAATGAGAAAAAACAATGGAGCCAATACGAAATAACAATATTCTAAGAATCAATAAGATCCTAATGGATGAACTAAAATTTTGTTTATTTCAGTTTATCTTAGTGTACATTTTTTACTTTTTACATTTTCTTTTATGATGAAAAGAGGCAATACACCTTAGATAGCTGTATTTGTCTAGCTTAGGAATCAAAGACAAATTTGTTATGAGATATTTTATTTTTTGACTATGGTGCAACCCTGGTGGGGGGGGGGGATGTTAACAGTGTTGCAATCTAACAGTAATATTAACCATTTCTCCAGGAAAGATGATAATTTCGGAATGAAATGCCAATGCCAAAATCATTACACTTATGAAATAAAAGGAAAAAACATTAAATACTCTTTTACATTGATAATTAGTAACAGGGTTGAGTTAAAGGATTAGTTCACTTTTAAATAAACTTTTGCTGACAATTTACTCACCCCATGTCATCCAAGATGTCCATTTCTTTCTTTCTTCAGTCGAAAAAAAATTAAGGTTTTTGATGAAAACATTTCAGGATTTTTCTCCATATAATGGACTTCAATGGACACCAAACGGTTCAAGGTCCAAATGACAGTTTCAGTGCAGCTTCAAAGGGCTTTAAACGATACCAGACGATGAATAAGGGTCTTATCTAGCGAAACGATCGGTCATTTTCGAAAAAAAATACAACTGTATATGCTTTATATAAACAAACGTTCGCTTTCTAAGTGCCTCCGCCAAAACCGCATTTCTGTATTCTCCAAAAAGCTTACGCTATATGTCCTACGCCTTCCCTATTCAACTTACGGGAAAAAAAATCTAACTGGCGCTGCGTTCGTTCCGTAAGGTGAATAGGGAAGGCGTAGGACATATAGCGTAAGCTTTTTGGAGAATACAGAAATGCGGTTTTGGCGGAGGCACTTAGAAGGCGAACGTTTGTTTATATAAAGCATATACAGTTGTATTTTTTGTTCAACAACAAACAAGACGGGAACTTTGTTGAACTTTGTGAACTGAGAAGTGATTAAATTATTAGCTACAGAAGTTTGATTATTGTTAGAGCAAACGAAAAAAGAAAAAGAAAGTTTTCTACAGAGAAGATACTTTGGTCGTAATTACACTTCAGAAAGGCTTTCGGCATTTTCACATACAAGATGTATTTTACTCAAATCGGATTGATTCAGCATATTTAACTCTCAATTTTGAATCATTTGAGAAACTACATTCCTGTGGTGCAGAAATCATTCCAATCCAAAACTATTCCAATTACACGAATCTTCTGTGATACCCCGTTATGTGCCAAATGACACTTCTGTCCTTCTTACCCACAGAAATTCTTCGTCAATCGAACAATGGTAGTCCTCATATCAAACCTTAGCAGGACCACCACACATCTGCTCCCAAATACTCAAGACAATAAACAATTCAAACTGGGTTTTTATATCCAATTCAACCCACTGTCAGACAAAACCAGAAATTAGCAACGTTCATCCAACTGTTCCAACTTTCCCAGAGTTGACGTTAGATCCCCATTATCTGAGGCCAAAGTTAATTAAAGTGGCAAAGTTGAAATCAATGGAGGATTTCTCCCACAAACTGATGGTCAGACATGAGTGATAGGCATGACAGGAAGATTACTGAGGGATACAAAACCTCCAACGGCCACCGAGTAACTGGTTCTGGATTACATGAGAATCTATGCCGGAGAAAACGAAGCGGCGGCTAGTCAAAAGTCCCACTTTCCCTCATAATGTGAGCACATCTTGTAATTCCACAGATCATTACCAACTTTCCAAAACTTAATTTTGCAATTACACATGCAATTAATTAATATCTGTGCTGTCATTACACCCCCCAATGTATTCGCAGTTAAAATTAATGTCACTTGAAATAAAGTGCTCAAAATGAGCTGGGGGATGGGTAGGGTGAAGATTGTTATTAATGGATTGTGCGGTTAATCTGGTAAGAAGCTGAGGGGATACGTGAGAGAGAAGCGCTCTCTATCACACTCAAGTGTCTAGTGGGATCTGAAGGCAGTTATTGAGCAGCATGGAAAGCTCCCAAAGGACAGATTAATAAAATCTGTGCGCCGAAAATGCAGAGCGTGTCTGAGGAGCCGCCGTAATCGTGCGTGTGACACACGCTGCCACCGTAGGGTCCCGTGTCTGTTCTCTCAGACTTGCTCTTATCAATAGACAGAAGAAATATGATCAAACAGCAGCAAAATGAGAGGATGACCTCTAATTTTAGAAGGAGACATGCTGCTAATGAGATGATGAGGCAGTCATGACTGGATGAAGAGGAAACAGTAGCTCTACATGTGTAAATACAGACTGATGAAAGTTTGTGTTTTCATACATGTTCAAGAGGGTGTTCAAGAGAGTAAAACTTTAGGTTCTTCAATGGTTCTTAGAAGAATTTTAGTGTCAGTAAAGAATCAAGTTCTATCATCTTGTATACAAAGAACCATAGAACCAACTCAAGAACCCTATAGGATTTTTGATTGGTTCTATGGTTCTTTGATGTTCTTGATGTTCCATTAAAGGTTCTTAAGATCAGCACTTCGGTTCTATATACAAATTAAAAATAAGGTCCCTAAAGGGAGTTTTTGTGTAGAGTGTAGAACAATCATTTTGGGTTTCCAAAAGAACCTTTTTCCAATTTAAAGAAGAACATTTTGTGCAATGGAAAGGTTCCATGCAGGTTAAAGTTTCTTTCTGAAACCATAGATGATAAAGAATCCAATAAAGAATCTTTATTTTTATTTTTAGTTTATCCATTAACAAGAGAAACGATTTTAAAGCATCAGTAGTCATTCTCTAAAGAAACAGGAGTAACTTAGAAAGGTTCTCCTATGGAAGGGTTCTTCAGAGTCCTGGACTTCAACTCCAACCCTAATCAAACACACCTTTAATACACTGTAAAAAGTAATACGATCTATCTACTCAACAAAATTGTGGCAACAGATTACAAGCAATATTATTAATTAAATTCAACATATAAGAATTGAGTTCGAATTAATCAAATTAATTCCTTAAAAGTCAAACATTTAAAATGTGTAAAATTAGCAAACACCATTACAAAAACCCCAAACTGACATAAAAAGCAAAGAGTCAAATTGTCCAACTAAATGAAACACTGATCACCATAATGGTGACCAAACATTTTCAATAAAATCAACATCAACATCTAAACCTCTGTTAATTCATGTGTTTCTCTTTCCTTCAGTAATTCTGCTTGTTATCATCATTTGTCTTCAAAGTTGCCAATAAAAAATAAAGAGTTCTTAATTAATCTTTGACGTCTGCCTGCTATTCAGATGTTTTTGTTTAAATTTTACTTCAATTTTACTCGTTTTAAATGCTTGACATTTAAGGAATTAATTTGATTAATTTTAACTCAATTCTATTTGGTGAATTTAATTAATAATATTGCTTGTAATCTGTTGCCAAAATTTTGAGTAGATATAGCGCATTACTTTTTACAGTGTAGTCTTTAGTCTGTTTAGTCTAAGTCTTAATAGTGTGTTTTTTATTTTTTATTTATTTATTTTTTTTAGATTATAAAATTTGTATGGTTCTTTATATTATTAAAATGTTCTTCAAATTAAGAAATATTGGTT
Source organism: Ctenopharyngodon idella (assembly GCF_019924925.1). Lineage (NCBI taxonomy): Eukaryota > Metazoa > Chordata > Actinopteri > Cypriniformes > Xenocyprididae > Ctenopharyngodon > Ctenopharyngodon idella. The sequence goes on along the minus strand of NC_067229.1, from coordinate 20,254,486 downwards.
CTTTTAAGAAATGTTCTTTAAAGAAAACAAAATGGTTCTTCTATCACTGTGAAAACCCTCTTTTGAAACTTTTTTTCAAGAGTATATGGCATCATATGAACTTAAATTAACTATGAGGTTCTCATATGGCATCATAGATATAGATATATAATGAGATTTTTAGATATTCAAGCCAAATGAAAACCAAAGTAGCATTACTTTTCATCCAAACACTTAATCTCACAAATACAGCTTCACTGTTGAATCATCGTCTTTTAGAAGAACTTTTTAACAATGCAATATTTATCCACAGATAAGAATATCAAGCACAGAGGTGGACCAAGCTCGCTCGGGTTTGGATGAGGTCCTTCTGTTGACAGTACAAATAACTTCAGCGGTGTTTGATTACCATAGACAGAGAGCAGTTCGCCCATGTTAGTGACATTAAGAACGGTAGGGGAGGAGGCGAGTGAACCACACGCTTTGTTTCTAACAAGTTCATGGACAGTTAAAGCCACTTTTGACAACAAACCTGAGTGAGCCTGCTATTAACCCCTCTTCAGTTACTAGATGATGTGTTTGAAGGGATGAATAAATAATAAGGGTTAAGCATTTGAAGTTCTGTTTTAAAGCCTTTTGTAGTAGTAAAAGTTGCAGAGTGCTGCCAAAAAAGTGCATTACACATACGCACACAAATACACACACACACAAACACACTTTCTTCTTACACAGACTTGCTACACAGCATTGTCTGTTATGAAGCTGCACTGATAAAAAAATAAAACATCAAAAAGTCAAAACTGCATGCAATTATGGCCAAATCACAAAATCAAGATAGTTAGTCTCTTCTCACATCAGAGCATGTAAACTTATGTTAATATCTCTGACAAACAGTTGCTATTCCTGAAAATATTATCCAGATTAAAATGCTTAAATGACAGTCAATCATCCTTGTAATACGTGGAGGTAATTAGTGACTGAGAAACCTAATTACTCTGCTGAAACCTGAGTCCCTCCTCTCGTATTTCCCTCGACATGGTTCATGGGATTGATCAAATGACACCTATCAAACTCTTCATGCCTGCTCTCTCACAATGAGATTATCTATATCTGATAAACCTACCTGATAGAAATGATTCTAGGGATTCAGGGATGGATATATAAAAATACATTAGTAAAAATTAATCGTAATAGTAATTATAACTATCCATTAGTGCTGTCAATCGATTAAAAAACAATCAGTATTAGCATCACTGATGCTAATACTGGTACTGATGTCTCTATGAAATAGATTTTTTTATAAACATTAATTATAGACATTCAACATTACAGTATAAGTAAAAGCTATCAATTTCAACATTTATTAGGCTTAAAAAAAAAATAAAAACTTTTAATTTAAGTGAACTTAAAACAATCTTCACATAAACCCATTATAATAAATGTCATATTCACCTGTGGCCTTACCTGTCTAACAGGTAGGAAATATACAGAAATTGAATAAAGTTATCAAACACAAATACAGTCTTCACTGCATAAATTATAAATTAATCCTTATTAAAGCAACAATTTTTTTCTGTTATCATTGTTCTTTGATTAACATTAATGACAGACATCACAGCAACTTGTTTATTAGGCTGCTGTGACTTTAAGACCTGCCGCTGCCAAACATGACGCGGATGATGGATCTGACGTGCATCTTATTTTCTTAAAGTTCATTTAGGACGTCATTTAACTCATTTAAGACTGCTTTTATGAGAATATTCGCCAAAATGGGTGTTATTGTTTAAGCGCGAAAGAGAACTCGATACTGGCATGCGTCTATGTACACGAGTCTTGTGTGTCACACACACGACATTCACAGACAGCACATTCTCATTTGTCTTGTGGCGCTTGAATAGTTTAAAAGCATTTGCGTAAATAAGAGTGTGGTCATACATTATAACACTAGCCAAATTATGACTAGAAAGCTCTCCTCTGGCGAACAGTGCTTTGTTATGATTCAGGCAGCTGTGGAGAGGGATGAAACCAAGGAGGGGCTGGCAGAGAGAAAAGCCACAGTGGACATGATGGAGGGAGGATCCAGGGAGGCGATGACGGAGGGAAGATACAGGTGACCCAGAGTACTGCCAGGATGAAGGCCCACAGCAGAACCGATGGTGGGAGGAGCTAGGATGAACTCAGTGGTCTGACCTCCAGCGGTGGAGCCAGGAGAGTTGGAGACCCAGGTGGAGCCAAGAAAACATAGTGACCGGGAGACACCATAGGTCCTGCAGGCCGAAGCGAAGTCGTGGTGACAAGCAGAGGTGCAGCCAGGGTGCTGGAGGACTGAGGTGGAGCCAGTGGGACTGAGGACCAAGGCAGAGTTGGAGGGAAGCCAGAGCCCAACGGAGCCGAAGGGGTGGAGGGACGAAGCGCAGCTGAAGGTCCAGAAATCCGTGGCACAGTCAGAGCTGACGCAAGGCAGAGCTGGAGACCGGAAGACCCAAGGCAGATCTGCACAGCAGAGTGGAGTCAACAGAGAGGGAGCCATGGGACTGAAGGGAGCCAGCGAAGGTAGGGATTTAGGAACTGGCTTGCTTTGGTTGAGGAGGAGGGAGAGGGAGGCTGGGTGGGATAATTGGAGATGCAAGAGACTTGGAGCTGGATGGGACCAGCAGTTACGAAGGCTCAACTCCATCACCTTGTACTCTATGAGGACACCTAGGGAGTGAAGGGAGACAGCAGAGACGAGGCAGAGGAACTGGATGGCTTTGACAGTGGAAGAGGGAGAGGGAGGCTGGGTGGGACCATCTGCGACAAAGACTTGATGCTGGACGATGAAGATGACTTGGAGTTGGGCTTAACCAGCGATGACTTAGACAATTTGGAACTGGGCTTATCCAGCAATGATTTAGACCAGTGGTTCACAACCCTGGTCATGGAGTACCACCAGCACTGCACATTAGCTCAGTAGTAAAGACTCCAAGACCTCAAATATATGTGTGTTAGATAAGAGCGAAATCAAAAATGTGTAGTGTTGGGGGTTCTCCAGGACCAGGGTTGGGAACCACTGATTTTGAACTGGGCTTAACCATCAATGACTTAGATGACTTGGAATTGGACTTATCCAGCGATGACTGAGACAACTTGGAACTGGATGGGACCAGCGGTAACTGAAGACCAGCAAGCACCTCATCCTGCTCATCAAACATCACTTTTGTCAAGCTCTAGCTTGGTTTACGCACCTCAGCCTCGGGAGTGTGGGCAGGGCTCCAATTAATTCCCTCGATCTCAACTAAAACGCCCTCAGTGATGGATGCTCTTGTCGGCTCGCACACCTGTACAGACTCTACATTGGGCTCAGCCTGCGGGATGAAAGCAGCCTCTTTGCTTTATCGTTATGAGGTCTATTTGTCTGATAATTGTAAAAATATGTTTAATCATGCAACCTGAAAGTGTGCTTTATGTAAACGTTTACATTTTTATTTAATATGACTGAATACAATATGAATAGTTTTGAATTAATATCTGTATAAAATTTTAAAGGTCATTTCAGGTAACAATGACTTCTTAAAATTTTTACTTTCTACAATCTATGCAACAAAGTTCTAGCAGAAAGCATTATTCTTATGTGGACAGTGAATAAGATCAGGTCAGCAGACATGGGTTCAGAAACGGGTCAGTGACTGAAGGTGTCTGGAATGTGTTGTGGCAGCAACACGCAGCTGTTTGTTAATTTTCCTGAGTGCCGCCCTGCCTGCCGCGCAGTGTCACGCTGCCGTCACTGTCGCCCTGACCGCATGTCTCGTTCACTCTCTCTGGCTCCAGTCCTCTGCTTTTTCTTCCTCTGGCCAGGGCCGGCGTCACCCGTTCGTCTCCAGCCTCCTTAAGTTTGCCATGTGCGCTGACCCGCTCCTGACCCCCAGTCATGATACAAACTACTCCAAGGTAAGTAATCTCTAATTACCCACAATGCCTCTCTCCACTCAGGCCACCACCTCTGATGTTTGCCTAATCGATCTGAACACCCCAGAATGTACAATATTGTTATGGGGGAGCTGAAAGGGGAACATGGTAAGTTACTCCATCAATGTAGATTCAAGAAAACATCAGTATTATACGGCTCCTGATACTTCTTATATTTCTATATCAGATATTAGGTATAACATCTAACATGTGTTATTGTTCAAATTAAACTCTTTTTATTACATCTGAAAATAGCTTTGTCTGATGTGGCCGTGTGTCATTGCTGTGATGTGGTGAATTTAACATGTGTGAGATTTCAACATATCTCTGAGTCACTGTCATCATGACCACACAGGAAATGACTTACAGTGAATACCTGTAGATGTACTGGTCAAAATTTAGGAATAATTAAGACTTTTTTGTTTTTGAAAGAAGTCTCTTCTACGGAGCCCTGCACATGACATGCAGGGAAAAAATAGTAGGCTAAATCGTGTGCACGCGTTACTAATTCGTTCCCTCGATTTACTAAATCATGCGCACGGTTTAGTAAATCGAGGGAACAAACTAGTAAATAATGCGCACAATTTACTTTTTTTCCTGCATGTCATGTGCGGGGCTCCGTACTCTTCTGCTCACCAAGGCTGCATTTATTTGATCAAAAATACAGTAAAAACAGTACTATTTTGACTTATTGTTACAATTTAAAATAACCGTTTTCTACATGAATATATTGTAAAATGTAATTTATTCCTGTGTTGGCATAGCTAAATTTTCAGCATCATTACTTCAGTCTTCATAGTTTGAAAAACTTTTGTCTGCTTAATCAAAGTTTGACCATTTATAACATGGCATGGTAAGTTCAGATTGTCAAAAGTCAAATGGTAAAACCCCATTAAAACTACATGACGAAACTTGTACTTGTAAAATATGTTTTAAATCTTATAAATAAATCTCAGATAAATAAATATCCAATCAAGGTGTAACAGACTTATATTATTACCTTTCACTTGACAGTTTATTGTATTTGAAGGGGCTATATTATGTAGAATTCAGAAAGCCGATATTTTCACGGTAGTTTTTTTTTTTCTTTTTTCGTTCTTCACTTAGAAGTAGAAAGAAGTTGGGAATACCTTTGCAGCGATACACTGTTAACAAACATCCAGATGCCGTCTGCGCTACTGAGAGTGATGTTTAACTAAATAACTATGTGCTGCGCACTTTCCTCTCAACAACAACATAAACACACAACAAAAATGACAGAGTTGAGAAAACAGCTGTTAAGAAAGCATCTGATTATTGCGATGTGGATATGTTTGCAGCAGCTCTGCAAGTCACCAGCATCATGTTGACAGATGAGGTAAAATAACACTGATATTTTGATTATAAACTGTTTGAAACCATATATATGAAGACTTCAGATACAAAAGCCTCTAAGTGCCATCTGAAATTTTCTTCTAAAATGAGCATTTTTATCAGGCTTGTATGTTTAGGGTCAGTAATTTCATTCTAATGGCAATTAATAGGTCCTTTTCATTGCCATTAGAGTGAAATTACTGACCCTAAACATACAAGGTTGATAAAAATGCTCATTTTAGAAGAAAATTTCAGATGGCACTTAGAGGCTTCTGCATCTGAAGTCTTCATATAGATCTGGCTATGTAATACTATAGTTTGAATTAATCCCTTTTCTTTGACATTACAGTATAGAATATCTCTTTCGGCATTATCCTGAACATTGTATAAGCATTCGTTTCATCTGTCATTGAATGGAAGACAGGAACACATGCATAGACGTAGATGTCACATCCTTTTGATTTTCCGAGTCCTTTACGTAAAAATCAGTCTACAGGCTTCCATAGACAACCTAGGAAGTCGGGGAAGGTTTCGGTTTCATTAAAAGCTTCATTACAAGCTGTTCACACATTGGCAATAAAAAAGCAATTAATACATGATAATTCTTACATACAGAACCTACATAAATACAAACCACATTTGCAAGAATTTGGTTCATGTGTTTTAAACTAGATGTTTTCTTATTATTATTATTATTCTTTTTTACATAATCTGCCATGAACAAGAAAGCAAAGCAATAATGACAGTCTGAGTCTAATAAAACATACTTAACTAAATTATCCTATTATTGTTACCAACAAATTATTCACCTCTTTTGTTTGTTTAGGAAATAAACAAACTCCTAAATTCCTCTGTTTACCCGCATACAAACCAGTGAGAATAATTCTCTTTGCCTATATGCGGTTTGTTTCCCCAGATTATCATAAAAGTAAAGTAGGGTGATTCTGTGCTAATATGTCACCTTCTGCTCCATGCTTGATTCAAAAATAAGACTTGGATGGTTGTTACCAAGACAACAGAGTCTCATTTTACCCTATAGCCCACTTCCAACCTGTTACCAAATTACTAAGTGCCAGGGCACAGCTTCAAAGAGCAGAGACTGATGCTGTTAATGTAATGAAACTGTACACTCATCTGTTTAAAACACAGCCTGTCAGCTTGGAAATAAGATGGACCAATTACGCTTTTACCCCTCCTGGCTAACATCAACATCTTGGCAAGTTTAAAGTTTTCTACTCTGACATGAGTGTTCAACCAAGGCAACATGAAGACTGTTTTTTTTTTTAACCTAAGCTTTGGTCGAATGCTTGTACTTGCATATGTAAAGATTTATTTTAATGCACACACAAAATATCAGAATTGTATTTCATTTAAGAATTTTAATTTTCTTTTTACTTAGTGGTATCTGCTAATGATTAAGTATTATACTCTTATACTTTTTTTAAAAGAAGAAACTCAAGCCAAAAATTTCAAGTACTGTATACTTTTGTCATTAGTAAAGTTCTGGGTTCAGTAGAACTTTTTGTGGCATAATGTCCATTACCTCAGAAAATAATTTCCACTTAAATTATCAACAAAATCAATTCCCTTTGATTTACACACTGTAAAAATTATTTTCATGATTTATATTTATTTCTTTTGTCAAATCAACTTAGATAATTAATGTAGTTCAGATAACATAATATTTTGAGTTTCTATTAGGTAAACCAATCTCCTTCATTGTATTAACTCAAATTTTTAAGGCAACCAGGTAACTTACTTTTTTAAGTTAAACCAACATTTTTTTTTTTTTTTTTTTTTTTACACTGCAGTATTGCACTTAATTTTGAATATGGGGTCAGTTTTCTAGAAGGTTTAAAAGCATAAATATGAAGCCTGAATCTGAGCTCTGCAGGTAGGTAGATCTCCAGGAACAGGATTGGGCACCCCTGATCTAATGCATTCAGCATGCAGACCTTGTGAACATATATATGAATATGTTTCTGTGGCAGAAAGAGCCTTCTCCTACTCAAGGTGATGCTAGAGTTTCCTTCAAATGTCTCTGCTAATAAACTAGCCCTTGGTTTCACAGAAAAGGCTTAAACTAGTCCTAGATTAAAATGCATGTTTGAGCTGTTTTAACTGAAAGTAACTTGTACTGACATATCTTAAAATATGTCAGCGCCATTGTTTTGTCTCAAGATGCACGCCAGTAATGTTTTTCTCTAGTGTACGTTTATAAAAGATACTTAAATATCCTAATTGAACTAAGACCTAATCCTGGCTTAGGTTAAGCCCTGTCTGTGAAACTGGGCCTAAATGTGTTGACATTCAGGGAGCATGACCTGCAACTTTAAATTCATCATGAAACGGAAGAGTTACGATACTCTTTCCTTCCCTATTGTGACATAATATCCGAGTGAAATGGGGCTTCTGAAACAAGAACAAAAGTAGGGTGGGACTTGATTTTGTCTGTCGGAAATTGATTGAATGGTTGTGGTTTACTGTTGGTGGATCTATTTGTGTGACAAGTTGCCCCACCTTTGCACCAGTAAACACATCATCAGAGAAGAGATGTCGCTGCAAGAGGGGTTATTTTGATTATAGATTACGAGGCACATGAATTTTTTTTTTTTTTTTTAATAATATGTCCACGGATAAATTATCTATAATAAACACTGCAATACTTCAAAAATTTTGAATTCAGTTCATTTTGATTTCATGTTGGGTTTAAGTAAATAGCTAACTGTTGCTCCACCATGACAGAAGTCAACCTGAAAGAGAAATTCGTAGAAGATTGTAGAAGAACATTTGCGTAAATGTCCACAATAGTGCCCCTTGTGGCAATACTGAAAATGCAATGCTGATATTTCAGAACGCTATTTCACGCTTACATACTATTCTAGCATAGAGTTCCAGCATTGAGTTATTTTCTGTGGCAATCAACATTATGCCACAAATATCGATAGAATTGGACTTCTGTCGAGCCAAGAACATTTCTTTAATTGCAGATGTGGTGATTGTTGGTTGAATGTGTTGAGCGTTATTCAAGATTCACAGCTCTGTCTCCTATCTGGAGACTCAGAGGAGGTGGTGTAGCTCGTGGGCCGTGTTAGGGCAAACACACGCACAGTCTCCTGGGTATTTACACCGACTACAACAGCTGGTTTGCAGGTACCCTGTGCTGGGTGGTGGTTAGAGGAGTTTGGCTGGAGGGCCTAGTTACCGTTTGTAGTTACTCTCCCTTTCTGTCTTCTTCCATTTATCCCTCTATCGCTCCCTTTCATTTCTTTTGTCACTTTTAAGTCCTATCTCACTTACTCCCTCTCTCTCCCGCACACTCTATCATGTTTTATCCTGCAGATGGGAAAGGATTTCAGTTCTCACATGTTTTTAAGGGCAGGGCACAGCTCCACCCAGTAATGCAACCCCGCTCTCATGAATACTGTTCGCCCATATCCCTCGGTAACTGACACACTTTGCGGCCATCATCGGGCGCTCTGGGAGTCCATTCGCACCCATCACTGTCTGCCTTGTCAGCCCTGCTAATTTAATACTTCCTATTAAATGGATAGACCCTAGATCTACTAGAGGGATCTTAAATTACATTCAGGTAAAACGAGTAATCCGTCCTCCAGGTGGAGAAGTTTTTTTTTTTTTTTTCTCCCGTACATTTAGTGACTGTTCGAGTAAAATATACTCCCTGTGTTGGAAGGATATTGGGCAGGGTATGACATGATGGTCCCATGGGCAGCACAATTGGTGTGATGTTTAGCTTGGGTAAATCCGATCAGAGTATCTGATTAACTCCTGGCTAACAACATAAATTAAGGCGACAGCTTAAAGTCAAAACCACTGTTTTTTAATGCACTTTTTCAGATTTCGGGCTATTTTGCTTTAATAAAATCTTTTCTCTTTTTTTTTTCCAAACTAGTGGAAATAAAACATAATACACATTTAAGTGTTTATTTTATTACACTTTATTTATTTGCATCATTACAAGTTCAATGCATCTCTTTAAAGGCCGTTTTCTCTTCAACAGCACTTACAGAAGGGTTTGTTCATACTATGCATTATTCACCTGATTAATATAACTATAGTTTTTTTTCCTGTTGACCGTATTTTGTGATTTATGGAGTGATAATATTCAAAATCCCTCTGTAAAAACCTTTGACTCTAACATGTCAACAACCTGGCTTTATCAAATGTTCGGATATATGTTCTAGGAAATGTAAGCAAATTAGTGCATTTTTTTTAATTATATAATGCCTCATTTGCATATTTAAACATAACATTTCAGAAATCTTGTAATACACAATTTATTGTCTTAACTCCCCGCCATTGACAGAATTGACAGACAATCCATGTTTTCACTAGGGTTACTAGGGTGTTAAAACAATGTTATAACTATGTAACTACATTGTAACTACAATTTCAATTGTTCTGAAGAAGGGCGTTCCAGACATTTGTTTAGGTGGATGCTAAGTGTCCTAAGACTGTCACAGTCACATGGACATTCAGTTTGTTTGTTTTCATCGGTCACGTGTTCCTTTGTTCTAGTTTCCCGCCACTATCTGTAACCTTGGACACTAATCACTTTCATCACAGCTGTTCGTCATTTGAGTTCATCAATCAGTGTATTTAAGTTCCTGTTTCTGTTCAGTATGTTGTCGGGTGTCGTTAGTGTCTACATGGTGTATATTCCTGTCTGTTCCTGTATTCTCCTGTTGGATTTTTAAGTAAAGACTTACTTTATCCTTATCTCCTCGTTTGTGTGCTTTATACACCGGTGGTATTGTAACAAAGACAAGTAAAAAATTATATTAAGGTTCCTTGATATGGCTGGAGACCACCACTATGCAGTTGTTAGGGTGTTGTTTGTGGTTACTAGGGTGTTGCCAAGTGATTGAAAGGTTGCTTTGGGTTGTTACTAGTTAATTTTTTACTGGCCCAAATCAAAAGAGCCCACATTTGAGACATTTTACATGCCTAACTTTTAATATTTAGGGTTAAGTGTTAATGCTGCCTATACCGTAAATTTCCCACTTCCCAATTCTGAAGTCATAATTACGAATAGGTAAGAAAGAACAGGAATCATGGAGGATGGCAGATTCATTTCTTTGGGAAAATCTTATTGAAGCCAAAATATATAGAATATAATTAGTCAATACTGTAAATACAAACACTATAAATAATACAATAATCTTTCAATCAATCAATTGACTGAATTAATATTAATTAGATCTTACAAGATACTGTTGCAAAGGGTTGCCAGAAGAAACTCCGTTGTAAAGTCTGGGTCTGTGAGTGCTCTCAGAACTGAGATAATTATTTCAGCTTAAATTATTTTGTCTTGTATAAATGTACACTGCATACATTTGTAAGATATAATGCTTGTAATGACTTTTGAAAGCGTAGTGTAACCACAGGCCAACAATAATTTCTAAAGCAGCAACAAAAAAGTATTCATAGATAAAATGGAGAGCAATGTTACCCACAAAGAATATGAATAAAATACGATAATAAACTATATTTATGTTACATCATAAAGGACTGAGATTCCAAAGTACAGATTTTAAAAAGAAAAAAAAAAGTGCAATCCAGGCATTATGAAATTGCATTTCTGCAATAATTAACTCTATGGAAACAGCCACATCTATCTCTATTTCTCTATTGAGATCTGAGATGCTGTTTCTCACAACACAATTAAGGAAAATTGGCCTAAACAAGCTGTCATTACATTTGTGCTTATTCTCCATACAGTCCTGATCTAACAAGATTGTTACGTCCATTCAATAGGTTATTATAACATTTCTCTTTGGCTGCTTTTATTGGGAATGAGTATATAAACAAGACAAGCTCCATACAAAGCGATACAAAAGGCCTGCACCAAATCACACATGTGTAGTCTTTTAACAGGACAAAAGGGGTAAACAGAAGTAAATGAATGACCATTATGGCCTATGCGGCTGCAGACAAACGCAGAACGGCGTTACCTACTCGTTAACAAAAATGAGACACAAAGATGCCAACACCTTTCTGAGATCACCATTTCCGAATGTGATCCTACTGTCCCTAAAGGGACAAAAGGGAATGCCACACTTCCTCCACCCCCCTCTTTCCGTCGGGGGTGAATATCATGAAATCCGTCAAGGACATGGATGGGTCATATTTCAACCCAAAAACAAATGCTACATTTTTCAACAACTGATTTCTACTTTTAGGAAAATTAAGATTTTGTATATATATATATATATAGTAATGTATAATTTTTTTAAATTCTTATTACAGCAACATGAAAGAAATAATACTATAATATACATATTATAAGAAACTAATATTTTTATTCAGCAAGAATGCATCAATTTTTTTTTAAATCGACATTTAAGACATTTATAATGTTGCATAAGATTTCTATTTCAAACAAAAAGAAGTTTTCACAAAAAGGTTAAGCAGCAAGAATTGTTTTCAACATTGATAATAATAACCATTATTAAATAATTAAGCACCAAGTTAGAAAATGATTTCTGAAGGATCATGTGACACTGAAGACTGGAGTAATGATACTGAAAATTCAGTTTTGATCACAAGAATAAATTACAGTTTACAATATATTCAAATAGAAACTGCTATTTTAAATTGTGATAATATTTCACAATATTACAGTTTTTTTTATTATTACTGAAGTTTTGATCAAATAAATGCTACCTTGGTGATCCTGGCATACCTGGAAACCCAACATAAGGTGAACATAAGAGACATCTTTCAAAAAAAAAAAAAATAAATAAATAATTTTTAATTCTAATTTACGATTCTAATTTATAGTTTTTTTGTTTGTTTGTTTGTTTGTTTGTTTTTGTGGGGCTGAAATGTGACCTGGGTATGTTTTCGTGAGATTCACCCATGCTTTTTTCAGGATGGGATGGGTGTCGATCGTCACCTCTATAAGCCCCTTGTTGGCAGTGAGTCGATCCTTGAGCTCTGAGCTCTCGGTCCCATGGGCCTCACCACACCTCCCTACTGCGATGGAGACACACTGAGTCAGTGCAAAGAAAGAGAGAGAGAGAGAGAGTGAGAGTGTGTGTGTGTGTGTGTGTGTGTGTGTGTGTGTGTGTGTGTGTGTGTGTGTGTGTGTGTGTGTGTGTGCGTGTGCATGTGTGCGTCTCCCCCAGCAGGAAAAAGCAGCACTTTGATCCTGGTTCAGGTGACTATCTCCGCCAGCAAGGTAGAGGTAGCCCTCAGCCCACGAGGATCCCAGGGGAGGTGTCTGGTTGACCAGAAAGCTAAACTTTAGGTATCTGATACCTAAAAGATGGTCTTTCAAGAGAAGAGCAGAACTGGCATTATATTCAATCATCCTGTCAGTTCCTGCCCAGTTCCCTCCCCTGTCCTCCACTTTTCAGCCAAATCATGGAGCATCAGGATAGAGATGAGGGAGAACCTTTGATATCCTCAAAACAGATGTAAATGAAGATATCTAATATACATCATCCCCCAAAATTATCTGGTCACTTAAACTTAAAATTTTGTCAAATGTTATTATAACATGTCTATAGTTAATTTGATTAACTACAACTGTGTGAACTTAATTCATACATCCAATGAAATTCACTATTTTTGGTTCAATTAGACATTTTATGTCATTTTTTCATGTGTATAGCAACAAATAGAAATAATAGTAATATATAATATATAATAGTTATAACTATTATATATTACAACTATTTATTTTTCTAATGACTGTAAGTCTTTGATTTAAGGAATCAGTAACAACTAAACGCATTGGTAACACTTTACAATAAGGTTTCATTTGTAAACATAACATAAACTAACATAAACTAACAATGAACAAAATATTTATTAAAGCGTTTATCTTAGTTAATGTTAGTTAGCATCTAATTGTTCACTGTTTGTTCATGCTAGTTCAGTGCATTAACCAATGTTAACAAATACATTTATTGAACATATTGAAATTAACATTGACAAGTATTGTTGATTGTTTGTTCATGTAAACTAATGTAGATAATTAATGTTAACAAATAAAACCTTATTGTGAAGTGTTAGCAACACCTTTTAAGGAAACAATAATGGCCCCAAAATGTCCCATGTCACATCAGAAAAATGTTTGTCACAGACTGTTTATGTTTAATTATTTAGGAGTTTCTTCTCTTGAAAGAGTTTCTGCTTGCATGCAGATGGTATGGTGAATAATAGATGGAGGATATACAGGTAAAAGAGACCAACAGAACGATATGCACCCCAGGGCATGCGCGGCACACTTCAATATCAAACAAATGCCAAAATACTACTGTCATTTCAACTGCATGCAGCTGGATTCAATTATTTTTAATTTGATCAGTTTGAACCTTATAACCAGTATCTTCTTTTATAAGAGCATTATTACAAAATTCCAATTTAGCTCCATTGTTTTTGTTTTTGTCTGACCTGCACTAAACATCGCAGGAACAGATAGATGTTTGAGATAAGCATATTTTTTCATAGGAACGACAAATGTTTTCCTACTACGAGGAGATCAAACAGATAAAAGAGAGAAAAACACATCATGCTCCAGGACTAAACCACCCAGAGTCATCAGAAAGCAGCAGTTGTGCTGCGTTAAATCCAGAGGGAGTTGTTTTTCTTTGCCGTTGTCACATTATCAGGCCATGTGATCAGGTAAATGAGACAGGTAGCAATTTTTCATGCCTGTTGCCCCGAGGAGACGGACAGACAGAGAGCAAGGCGGCACTGACGTGCATCTTTCCACGAAACAGATGAGCTTTTGATCGTGAAGGTCCGAATTAAGAGCATTTTTATAATCCCACACTCTCTTCTGAAGTTGTGCTTTTTCACCGCCTTCTTTTTTAAGTGTTTACTAAGAAGCTGTCATAGATTTCAGCTTATGTCACTTTAGTTTGCCAGCCTGTTCACTTGTTTCCCGGTTTTGCTTTGTTTTGCTGAATTGGATTTAGCGTGACACATGTACGTTCATTGACTTGCGCTTGTAAGTACGGCCCTCCCTCCAGTCCCGGAAATCTCCTAAATATCCCACGCTTTGGCAGGTACAGCAATTCAAATTTCAACCAGCGTGTCTACATGGCCTTATCTCAATTGGACAGAATTCAAAATTCCTTGTTGGTGTCAACTTTTCAGAAAGGAGCTTGTCAGAAAGCAGTGCTTCCTTGGTCGTGGTGGGATTAATGTGCCTCACATAAAACTAATTTGATTGTACAGTCTAACCTCTCCTTAAAAGTCACGGCAGCCAGGCAAGAGCGAATATTAATAAATTCATCCGTGAGTACTTAGCAGAATATACGCAAAAGTTTGCTGCCATTATCACAGCCTGGCTACTGAAGTGGCGCAGCAAATTAATCAAACTCCATTTCCCCTGTCCGAATGACAAAAAGCACGGCCGTCAAGTTTAGCTTAAGCGATGTGCAATTACAAATCGTGTGATTGCAGGTGTTTGGTAGCTGTAACATTCTTAGCCCAGCATTTCTTGAAACCAGCTGCTTAAAAGATTTTAGGTGAAAACGGATTGCCTAAATGCGTCATATTTTATTAGTTGGTATACTATTAACTTTTTAGTTGCACACCACCAATATTCACTTTTCTAATAAGACATCTACTAAAACATACGCATATGTCCCATAAACAAACAACTGAACTTTTTAGAAGCACATTGTAAAACACAATAAGAAAATGTGGGCCTGTGGACATTGAATGGTGTTGCTACTGCTTGTGTAATAGAGCGCAACAGTTGGGTTCCAAATATAAAAAGCCCATTTCTTGACTACACTACCCATAATTCGGAAGAGAGATTGCCCTGTCAGAGAAGTCAGCTGCGATTAATGAGAGTAAGTCAATGGAATTAGTTTCACAATATTTTTGAAACGAATCAAAGGCGAGTTACAAATGCCAAAACCAATTCAAAATGGCTGTTTGCAAATAAGGTTGTAGGTGCAGGGTTGTGGTTGATAAGCTGCCAAGAGATTCATTTCACTTTATTATTTAAACAAATTGTCGGTGGGTTACAGTTTTAAGGGGTGATACTACAGGCAAAAACACTGTTTTTTCATGCACCTGTCAATTTTGAGATTTTGCACTTTTTGGCTTTTCATAAAGTGCTTTTTTGGACTGGTGGAAAGAAAACATCCAAAATACGCTTTTAAGTGTATCTTTAATAGCACTATTTGCCTCTGTAGATTTCAATTACAGTATATATCTTTAAAGGCCGTTGAGTTTTGTGAGTTTTTTCTTCCAAAATCTTCACTTAAGCAGAACTTACATACCCCCAAACTTTACAGTTTTATTCCTATCTATATTCTGAAGGTTTTTAGAGAGGGGTTTGTTAATTTGCCTGGTTTTATACATTTTATTCCTAAAAAAAAAAAAAAAAAAAAAAAAAAAAAAAGTGATAAAAAGAGATATGCAAAATCCCCTCTGTAAAAACCTTTGACTCTAATAAGTAAAAAAAAAAAGAAACAAGAATTCTGAACCTGACTTCATCTAATGTTCAGATTTTAGTTCTAGAAATTTATGCAAATGAGTGCAGATTTAATTTGATAATGGCTCATTTGCATATATTTAAACATAACATTTCAGAAAACTTGTAATACAAAAAATGTTTGCAATTCTTAATATAATCAATCAACTGGGGAAGTATGGTGTTATCTATTAGTTTTTTTTGTTTTTTTTTTTTTTTTTTACCCTATTCACCTGGGGTGTCTCACCTGACAAAACTGATTTAAAACCTAAATATAAGTTCATGAATAAGGTTATTGTTGCAGAGTTGTGGCTGGTGAGCTCCAAGGGGATTCGTTTCACAATTTTTAAACAAATCCCTGACGAGTCGCAATTTTAAAGAGCTACTTCACTGCTGGCAAAATGGGCTTTCAATAAAAATTGGCTGCCTATGCAGTAGAAAGGTAAAAAAAAAACAATATTGGTGCTACCTGAGAAAACACAGAAAAAAGGCCATTGTCTTCGATTTTGCCAAATAGGAAAATTTCAACACCCATAATGCACCTGGCATGTTGCCGTCCAATGCCACTCCTACCAGTCTGCTATGGATACACTTATCAGAGTCAAATACTGCCTTGATTTAGTAGGAAATACTTCTTAACAAACTTTTAGTAATAATGTTGTCGACTTATTGTTCCAGAGTGCAAGAATTCAAAGGGTAAACGTTTAGCAGGAGTGAGTTATTTTCGGTTTCCTTTAAAGAATCCTCACCTTGTAGGCAGCGGCTAAAGGCTTCAAAGAATCGTAAATACAGAGAGAACTCCACAATGGAAACTATGAAAAACCTCCGTCTTTGTAGTCAACATTTCAAACGACCACAATATTTTAGGCCAAACAGAGGGGAAAAACTGAAAGAAACTACCGTTCTCAGTTCCGTGTACAGATAAGAAAGCTGTTGCTATAGTGTTTCATTTTTACCATAATACTATTATAATACTATTATAGTAGAGTAGAGTAGACAAAAGTACAATACAATTTTCAGTGATAAACCTATCCTAACATTAACTGTTTTGTTAATAACCCATCAATCTGACTGTCCAAGGGCGGGATACAAAAAATGCGGAAGAATGATCTGTAGTTTTCACAAAAGCCCTGGATCTGCTGACAAATAAACATGAATTTCTTGGTCCCTCTAACACAGAGTAAACATTGTTCATTTACATAATACCGACATTGTAACAATGCAAAGCAGGTTGAAAATTGGCAAAGTTACACTTAAAGCAACAAGAGATAATTTAAACCCCATTGCAAATATGGATCTAGGTGAAGGGTTCTGGGGTGCATTTCCCAAAAGCATCGTTAGCCAACTATGGTCGCAAGTTCCATTGAATTCTATTGGTAACGACGGAACTTGCGATGATGGTTGGCTTTGGGAAACTCACCCCTGATTGGTAAGCCGCAAGGTGATTCGTTTTACAATATTTTTGAAACTAATCAATGGTGAATCACAATTTTAAGTGACAAAACAAAACTGAAAGCCCAATAAGATTCTAGGTAAAGGGTCTATTTTTCTCCATCGAATCATGAGATCAAGTGAAAAAAGAAAAAAGTAAGCTAATACAGTAAGTAGGCTAATACAGTTGACAAAGACTTACTAAAAAAAAGTATGTTCTATGTGTACGTAGTAAGAATACGATCAGGAAATACTACATACGCCATGTCATCATTGTCAAGTAATCTACAACATTCGTAGATTACAACATACGACAGTCGTATTCACAAATCCTCTCCTGTGGCACACTTCAGCGTCTCAGCAGAAGTATATCATACCAGTGTTTTTGTCTACTGTTAATTTACATACTATATAGTAGGAAAGTATGCATATTCGGAGGCAGGAATCTCTATACACGTGGTGTGACAAGCTTTGCTCATGGGGAGCCACTTTTCTGCAGAGTTTAGCTCCAATCCTAATCAAACACACCTGAACAAGCTAATTAACCTCTGCAAGATTACTTGAAAAATGTAGGCAGGTGTGTTTGACATTCCTGCCCTTCACTATGAAACAGCACAGATATTTGCATTTCTGAATATTTAGCAATGCAATTAGTAGTAGTAGTAGTAGTAGTAGCAACAGCAGCAGCAGTAGTTGTAGTGTTGCTAATAAATATTTTTACATAAAATTATTGTAACAACAACAACAACAATAATTGATGTATCTTTGACTATTGTAAAATTATTCTAATAAATTATTGCATTAACAACAACAGTAATAATACTAATAAGTATAATATTAATATTATGCTTTTTATGAATGATAAGTTATTTTGACTTTACTATTTGATATAGTACTGCAGTTTTGTTTATTTGATTATATCATTCCCAATGTATCATAGAATGTTTAGTTCAGTGACTCATTAAAGAAATCCCTATGGAATATTATAGAAAAGTGAATGGGAAAAATACATAACTTAGGCTGCTTAAATGAGCAGTCACTGTTGCAGTCTATCAGCTAGACTGCTAACACCGTTCAGTTGAGGTATGCTAAAAATGAAAGCCTCATATATTATTTTTTTCTTTTGAGTCAGGTCAGAGGGACAAGAAAAGGTTTCCTTAAGCTCTGGAGACCCAGAGGGAGAAGATGGAGATCATCACCTCGTTGGCAACCTGAGACAGAACAGAAGAACCACCCAGCCTCAGGAGACTAAAGTGCAAACTAGTCTACAAACCCTGCCAAATGCTGCGATTACATGAAAAGTCACAATAAATTATAAAATAAATGAAAGACTTCCTATTCTTCTGAGCAGTGGAAAAGTTCACAGAAGTTCACATTGGTTTCAGGGTATTTGAGGGACGTTGATCTGGTTGTGTCCTGAAACACCATTTCGAAGTTCTGTTTAAGTGAAATAATTAAAGGTATAAGAACTGAACGAGGTTTCCATATAGACCGGAGAGATGTTTGCAAGGCCATAATTAAGTTATCAGACACTACAGAATGACTTAAAGCAGATTTGAAATGAAAAAGCTAAAAGTAGCTAATTTAGACCTTATGGAAAGTGACTGGCCAAGTAGACCAACCATTCCACAATATACATGCCTATTTATTCAGAAGATGGAAAACAAGGTTGTACTGAATTAAATGAATGAACGAGATTAGAAAGAAAAGAAAACCTTGATCAGATGAGATTTTCGAGGTGAACATGCTAGCAGCCGAGCAAAGTGGAAAACTGAGGAAGAACAATCGACGAACCTTGGTGAAACTATTTCCATTAGCGAATGTTTGGACGGTATTAAAATCGATGGTATAGGTGCAACTGAAGAAGCTCTTAACCTTGGGCGCCTGGTACAACTCTACCACAGCAGACAGTAATCGGATGTACACTACGAGCTAGAGGTCGAAGCACGGGCATGCAGAGAGGTATGTTTAACTCAGGGTTGTACTTACAAGAGTTCAGATTACTCAAGGTGGTGTAATTGCCAACCAGAGTAGTAATTCCTTTTGGGGTTTGTTGCCAAGGGCCTTGTCGGGCCTGCTCGGATGGAGTTTGTCTTCTCTTTACATGGTTAATTAAGAGTCTGCATGTTAGTCCGATCTGTATAGCTTGACTTTCTCTTGTTCAGAGTAAATCAAACATTTACTGTAGGTACAGAGGTCAAGGTAGGTATATGTTTATGTCGAGTTGCGATCTTCCAATGCATAATACCACATAATACATAATTACCAGGTGAAAAGACAAATATGATGTTAATGTTATCAAAGCAGTGGTGCATGCATTATTTAGCCCAGTACAGATAAGAAAATTGGTGTGAACCACTATACAAATGATTTCACATGAAGAACTTCGATCCCTGCACCCAGAAGCCTATCTGGTTTCGCTCTGGGTCAAAGTGCCATGAGAATTAACAATCAAGTTCAGGGGAACTTGCTCCCCAAGGGTTTAAGGTAAAGATCTGTGATCAAGTTTCACTTTGAATGACTAGGAAGCTTGTCACTCTTACCACTAGACAGAGGGACATGATCTGTGCGCTTCCCAAATCATTTCAAATACACCATTTTAGGTACTAGCACGATATATGAATTTCAGCTTTTCTCAGCATATCTTCACTAGAAATGGAGGCCAATTTGCCTAAACTGGAGGCAGCTAGATCTAGAGGGCAGGTCGCTAGCAGTATGGGTGCTAATAATAATAATTCAACAAGAGGCCTTTGTGTCTAATATCTGCTTCAGAGATGTGCTGCATAATCCCTGGCTAGCCTTTGATAAAGACTGTTTTGATTATGCCATGTGTCAACTCTCCAGAGCACTGAATTATTAGTGGGGAAGATTAGAGCCTATTAATATTGTACTTATATTGTCAAAGGCGTTCAGGATGTGCGTGGTTTGTGAACTTAAGGGCCCAAGAAGGGTCCTTGTATAACAGTGTCTGGACGTTGACTGAACGTCACCGCATCACTGTTTATTCAGAGACCGAGCTGTTTGAGAATACAGTGCATCGTTTTGCCACATTGCTTTTATTCTTTCCTTTTAGCGCACAATTAAATACAAAATATTGAAAATAGCCAGTTGATTTTACATTTGGGGGGAAAAAAAATTTAATATAAATAAAGAAATTTAATCTATTTACATATTTATTTATTTGTTTGTTTGTTAGTTCTGCTCATGCAAATCCACCACAGTGTTCTAGGTGGTTTTGGTGGTTGATGTGCAGTTGCTAAGGTGTTCTTGTGGTTGCTAGGGCACTGTTATAATGTTTTAGACAATTGTGAGGGTCTTTTAAGTGGTTGACAGGGTGTTCTGGCTGGTGTATTGCTAAAGCATTGTAAGAGTGTTCTGGCTGATTGCTAGACAATGGTTGCTTACAGGACAATTCAAAAGAGCCCACCTTAAGTCTCTATGATATTCTGATCTCTAAATGGTTGTTGGGCCCTAATAGGTAATTTAAGCCTATAATCTATTATTCACCTGTTTTTCCTGTGCTAGGTGCAAATTGTACTTCTGATCACTTTGAAAAGCAATAACACACCTCACCTAATCTGCATGATTTGATATCATCAATAGCCGTATCACAAACAATGCAGGTTATACGTTTTGAATGAAAACTATATTAATTATGCTTGAAAAATGCATGTATGCCCAGTACTTTTGTTAGGTCTGGTGGTAGTCTGGGGAGCCTGTGTGTGTTTTTGGAGGGAAATTGTTGGTTTTGTTTCTTGGCTCCCCCTAGTGATGAAACTATGATATAATAACAAAATAAATCCAAAGAGTTACTCAAAACACAAGCAAAATCCTATTCCACTGTTTATGAAAAGCATATACCCCTTAAGTTTACATCAAGCTAACATGCTACAAGTTATTTCCCCCCTCTGTCATTGTTATTCTCATGCATTTAAATTGTCAGGCTCTCCTGAACTAAACCAGGTAGCGTTTAAACTGGGAAAGAGGTGAGTGATTGCACCCAAAGGGAAACAGGATTGTAAAGGGGTGTCATTGAGACTCTAGAAAGGCTGTTGTAATGTCAGCTAGGTGGTGCTCCACCACAGCACCTGGGTACAAAGCCCAGTCTAGCTCAGCTCGCACACAGACGCACTCATCAGGCTTTGGGAAGCCGACAGCTTAGCATGAAAGCAAAGGTGAAACAGAATCTGAAAATTGCAGTGCAGCGAGAGAGAAGGCAGCTATCAGTGGGTTTGGGCTGAAACCCCATAGCCGGGATAGAGTTTCCGCCATGTTTTCATACCCAGGTCAGCTGACCGGCGCCCCAGAGCACCATTGGACGGCCAGCTCGCAAACCCCGTAATGATGTAACCAGAGTGTGTGGGAACCAGAGCTCGGTGGCACAGTGTGTGATAAATGCAGCTTTCCCACTCCCCTGCCCGAGAATGGACTAGAATTAACCTAACCGTCTTAGCCCTGCCACGAGTTATCACGAAATCCAACCTGCGTGTGTGGGGCTGGGGCTGTAGTTTCACTGTTTATTCCCCCCTGCCTTCACGGCCTTCATCTTGCCTTATTTAACCAATCTCTAAATGCAACACCTTCATGAAGGCAAGCAATCTTGTATTGATTTTAATGTTGCACAAGCCAATTTTACATTTTTATAATTCCATTACCTGATGAATTTCAAACTGCAAAACTTTTGAAATGGAGTAATCGACTAGTTTTGTTCATATCGCCACACAAAAACTTCCAATCAAAACAGCCTCTTCTCAATGTCAACCCTCCCACGGCGGAATACTTTCCCATACCTCAAGTGTTCCAGCTATATCCCATTGCTAATTGCAACAAGGTTTCCTGCCTCTTATGAATCAAGGTTTTAGCATAAAAGGTAATGAAGTAGAACATAACCAGGATGCTAAAGCTTGGCGAGAAAATGCCTCCTTAATTACTCTGTAGCCTTGAGTACCGTAGCTCCTCAACTCCTCAATGCATGCAATTATGCCAGCCGATTAGCAGGGGCTTGTGGGTAGAACATTGTGTTTCTTTGCGAACATCCAGATGTTAGTGGACAATTCATTTCCACTGCATTATTACAACTTTTAATTGCTTTTCTGTTTTCAAAGTCTTTGTCAATACAGTGTCTTACAAAAGCAGAGTTGTCTTTTGCGTGAATTAAGCCTTCGGTGTGATTGCTAACTTCTGTTCAAGACAGTCATGACAGATTAGCAACCAAGGGAGTGTTTGACGTCTGAAACGGTTAACAACTCCTCCTCTTCTCCGCTCATCCATGCCATCCTTCCCGGCGCTCCCGGAGAGGACCCCACAGTCTTGGCCAATCCTGACCTTAATTAATACAAGCCTGGCTGGAAATGGGAACAGGGCCGTCTCTCAGGACCGGCCTCCCTCTGAGCCTCTCTCTGGGGTAATGAGAGAGATCGGAGCGTCGGGAGCTGCCAGCTGAGGGGAAGGGGTCACTGGGAATGGATTTGCGGGGCTCTCAATGAGGAGCCCCTCCATGCTGAGAGAATCTGGCCGGCTTACGGACACCTGGTCATTAACATTGCTAATTAGCAGCCATTAATCAGGGCTGGGTTTTTTCTTTACTGTCCCTCTGTGTGTGTCTATGTGTGTTGTGTGTGTGTGATGCTCATGAATAAGAAGATTGTTCCTTCTTACCTCCAGAAGAGGTGGGATAAAAGTGGTTCCCATCAGCTCAAGATGAGCCGGATTAGACGGAAGGTTAAACAACAGGCTGTGGTGAGTGCTAGAGGCATAGGGAAGAAGCTTCCAGCCTCTGGCAAAGGTAAAATTAATTACCAGTAATTAATAAGACAGCACTCTCAGAAGCTCTCATGTACAACCCGCCATTTGGAAGAACAAATCATGAACCTCCAGTTCTTGTTCAGCTCAAAGGTGATGATAATTCCCATAATAATGAACAGAGTAATAAGAGGAAATCATAATCTTGGCGCCAAATCTTCAGATGGGTAGCTACATATGAAGAATTAAAAAGCTGCACCAGTAGGGAAGTAAATATTCATTTGGACTTTAGTTTCTATTACCTTTAAGTAGTCAGCATTCAAA
This sequence comes from Ctenopharyngodon idella, assembly GCF_019924925.1. NCBI lineage: Eukaryota > Metazoa > Chordata > Actinopteri > Cypriniformes > Xenocyprididae > Ctenopharyngodon > Ctenopharyngodon idella. The sequence goes on along the minus strand of NC_067229.1, from coordinate 20,231,247 downwards.
ATTACTCTGTATTGAATTTTAAAATGCAAAGTGTACATTGGCATAACATCTTGTCTGTCTGCACTCAACAGGTAACAGAAGATTCGCCAGTATCTTTTCGAAGCGGTTTATAGGATGTTTATAGGATATTTTCCAGGCAACTTTTATCCTACATTTAAAAATGTATCACCACAAAGCTAGGGTGGTTGCAAAGGCATTGCTAGGAGGTTGCACCCCCACCCCCAAGTCTTTAGATACGGATCCGGTCCATGTTTTTAGTAATACCACCTCTCTTTAACAAGACAAAGAAGATTTAAGGTTTCATTCATGTCTGCAGAGCAGTTCATGCAAAGTTACCTTCCCTAGTTTAATATGTAAGGTTGGGGTTTGTTAAAATCCCCAACTCTAAACATGAGCAGCAATAATAGTGATGCTTGTCTCATCAAACATCTAATTATTGCTTGTGTATAAAGTATATACTAATCTTTGAACTTTATCATACATTGTTATTGTATATTTTTAATTAGGGCTGTCAAAATAAATATTAAAATATATTCATAAATATTAATATTAATTATATGAATTGGAGATTAATAAAAATAAATTAATTTCTGTGATTTGACTAGCATAACAGAATATGATCCATGCTATCAGGGTTCCACTCACTAGTACAGACTTGAGTTCTCTTTTGTGTCTCATCGCACTTGAATGGACAAAAACACACGCAATTGTCAAAATGCATGCTTTTGGCGAGTATCTTCATAAGCACAGTCTTAATTATCTAAAAGTCTTAAAAGAACGTAAACAGCTGTGAGAAAATTAGATGTGTGTCAGATCTGCATTATGTGCGTCAGGCCTTAAAGTGACAGTAGCCTCATATTACTGCTGCAGTTAATGTTAATTAAAGAACAAAAGAAAAAGAGAAAATCACTCAATGCTCTTGACTATTTGCTGTAGCTTTAATAAGGATGCCGTGTTATTTTACTTTTGATTACTTTTTTTTCCAATTTCTGTACCTGTACAAAAAACTTCCGAAAAGGATCTGTTAACCTACCTGAAAATCTTAAAGCACTATTTATTTCATTTATGTCTTTGTTCTATTGTATTTATTTGTGTTGTTGCTTGTAATATGTTTATTTCTTATTATTTTTATTACTGACTGTTTACTTTTTAGACTAGTAGTTTTTTGTTGTGGTATAAAAATAGGAATCGAGAAATTTCACTGGTATATAAAATATTGGCATCATAACCTTATTAAAATACAAGGTTACATGGGTCATAAACAATAAAAACAATAACTAAATGTTACATTTATTATAATAGGTTTATGTGAATATTGTTTTAAGTTCACTTAAATTGAAAGTTGTTACATTTTTAAAGCCTGTTAAAAGTTTATATACTGTATACATAATGTCATGTAGAATAAATATAATTACTCATTTAATAGAGACATCAGTAGCATCAGTGATGCTGGCCTTCATTCTTAGTACTTAAAAAGACTGATATTTGAACAAATGTTTAAAAAATACTGTCTTTATGTTGTTTCTAAATAAATTTGGAGATTCAATGTGAAATTATGTATTACAACATAAAAATATATTACAAATTTTAATGTTAGATGCGATTAATCACCATTAATTGCAGGAAAATGTGTGATTAATTAGTTATTTTTTAACCGATTGATAGCTCTGATTATAATATTCCTTTGTGTAAATCAAGAATAAAACTTCTATCAACTGAATATAAGCCTTTGTTTATTTTGAACAATTTCTCTGCTCTTGCACAAAATGAAGTCTTGTTCATATGATTTCTAAGATTTTCCCTGGGAAAGCGGAGCAGTCTTGGGCATATTACCAAATGACCGCGCGAGAGAGAGGCAGAAAAGAAGTGGCGTTCTGGCACGGCATCATGCAAATAGAGCACATTCTTCCGTTTTTCTCATGACGGATTGCCTCTGAAATTAGTGAAGCGAGCTGGTAAAATGCTAATGAGAGATGCATCAATGAGCTGTGTCATCCCTGGGGGCTTTTGGAAGGGGCAACGGGACCCTGAGCAGGGTGCAAGAATTCAGTTTAGCGCTGGGGACCTTAAATCCGTTGGCCCTTCGCATCTGCATTCCTTCAGTTTTGGGAGGGACAGGGCTTAATCCAAAAGGCATTCAAGACGATGGAAAGTAACCCAGAGCTTTTGGGAATCAGCAGAGAAATTGTGGGATAAATAAACTAGACTGAGGTATTCAGTCTCAGTGAAGCACTCCTTATAAAACAGTAATGGACATTCAACGCCTCCTACAAGCAATGCTAACTCCAAATTTGAGACTGTGCAACAATTATTGCTACCTGCACTTTCCATTTAATGACTGAAAAACCTACTTTACTTATTTCGTTGTTCCTAAGCTGCATCCAAAATAACTTCCAAACCAATTTATCAAAATTTAACAATGGTTAGAAGATAAACTGTCACCAAATTGCAAAAATAACCCATAACACTCTCCCACCAGATCAAACAGACAGTCAAGGTTGCTGTGTCAGACTAGTAAGGAAGCCACAGAGACAGTGTTTACAATTTTTAGAGGAATCAGCCTATTATAGTTGTCTCATGTTAAGCTGGGATAGGAAAAATATTTTAACATCTAAAATATTACACACATCACCTTTAATTAATTGCACAAAAATGGCTTTATGTGAGAAACAGCCCTCACCCTAGATATTTCTCTGCAAGAATATGTATTTTAGAGCCCGCGCGAAACCTCGTTGGGGAGATAAAGCATTCACGCAGACGGTGAGCGACAGACACGTCTCACCCCCCTCGTTTAGTCATCAGTTTATCAGCCGAGGCCTTGGAGGGAAGAGCGCTATTGTGCCCGACAGAACTAGCAGGCGACGGCCTACGTGCCAGACTTGAGCTGTTGACCATGCAATGTGGAACTCATAGAATTCAAGCCCAAACGTCCTTGGATTTGATGGGAAAAAGACATGTACGTACACAGTCAAGCACTGGCCGCTTTCAGACAACACGCACAGTCATACGCAGAACGGGAACAATGGGCTGCCTGATGCAGTCCGTCTAGGTTCATGCGTCTCATTAACGCAGTTGCCCATGTTTACAGCGGACATGGGCATTGGAGAAAGGGGGGGGGGGAGCGTGTATCTCAGCAATTACAGTGTGAATTGCACGAGAGGATTATATGAAGTGCTTAAGGAGAGCCGGGACACCTTGTCTTGAGTACCAAAAACAGCTGCTTAGGGTCCAGTGCACCTGCTTGTTACCAGACCATTTTCACCTCGCATCTAAAACAAGGAGGTTTTCTGTGGGGTTTTTTTCCATGGCGAGTCTTTCAAGACTCTCAGATGAGAGAGAAAAGGGGTGAGAGACGAGAAAATAAGACATCAAAGAGGCTGAATGTTGGAAAAGGGGGGTGGGAGAGGAGGTCTGGAGTGCAGACTTAAGAAATAAGAGCTTTCCTCTAGAAACTGCTGGAGGTTTGAGATTTGGTGGAGGGTGTTAGCAGGAGAGGAGAGTGCATTAATATTTGGGGGTAGTGAGGGAAATAGCCAGAGCTGTTACAATGTAAATGAGAGGCTGGAATGAATGGAGACACCCCCCTACCCCTCCACCCAGAGCTTTCCTTCTCTCAAGTCCTGTGGATCAACATACGCCGGGATGTTCGTGCGGTGCATAGCAATGAGGGAGTTGTGGTTCAAGGAAACGGGACACATCACTTTGGACTACTTCCTCTGGTTCTGTTTATTCAAACAGGTGAAGAATGTCAGATGCAAGAATATACTACTTGGATAGTTAGATATAAATACTACTTAGTTTTCCAAACTTTTCATTTTTGTAGTAAAGTTTCAGGATCCTTACAATTTGATATCCTTCTACCAGTTGAGGCGTAAAATTGCAAGTTACTATTAGAAGAACGTGAGTTGGGCTTCGACTCAGCTCTTAAACATGGATAAATATGTTAGTTTGAGGTGTACTGGTTATGACATCAACAAGGAAAAGTCATAATGTAAAAAAAAAGACAAAACATTTAAATTTTTTATTGTAAAATTAGCAAGGTTTCCATGACCATACAACCCCTGTATTGTGTTTTGTCACAGACCTAGCACCAGGTTTACACAATCCAGGTTTACACAATCCCATTCCCAAATGTTCCCATTTGCTATCCTATCTCTGTTTGTTTTAATGCATATAGTAAAAGTGACCAAAGGCAAAAACACTGTGGGTGCACTGAAACTAGAAAATGCTTTGAGTCTAAAGTTGTTTGTGATAACATACACTTAACTTTACAGGGAAAAACAAGGAACTCAATTTTGCGGCAAATTCTCCAGTACCCGCGGCTCACAGGATTCTTGCCAGTTTCCTCAGGATTACTGTAAGGAGGAGATTTCAAGCGAATGGGGAGGGGCACGGCCATATTATGCGACCAGGAACACAATGCACACACTTCACAATTATGATGTCACCGTTCTGTAGGGGTTTCCTAACAAGGCTGATGACTCGTTTAAAAGTTTGTCGACAAATTGCACTGCATTGAATGTAATAGTGTCCACTGGGGTAGATGGTCGCCAAAGGACTGCAGGTGTTTAGATCAGCTTAAAAAATAATAATAAACCCTTCCCCACTGGGCTTTCTTTCACAAGTCCCCCAGCTTTTATTCCCAGCTGTTAAAGTGAACTCAGACAGGAAATTCCTCACGTGATTGGCCTTTATGAGTGGCAGGGAGGCTTAACCCAAGTCTCAGAGGGGTCATTTGTAGATGACTGTGTGAATAACCTTGTAAGGACCCATGTTTCTCTTCACATCCAATTAAGACTACTGCTTACGGCCTCACACCTCTCCCAAGAGGATAGTTTATGGGGTAACATTAAAAGCTAACTAAGGGTGACGGCGGGGTCCTCTATAAACCCTTTATATACAAGCCATTCTGAGTTTGTCTGTGCCATTTACTCACATAATCGCCATAAATACTGGCTACTGTAAAAACAGGGTTAGATAAAGTTTGCTTTTTGATGTGTTAAAAGGCTCAGTGTTATTAACAAACTAGCAGGCAGTGTCTTTTATGAAGGTGTATTTGACTGTCAATTTTACCCAGTTTGTGTGTGCTATTCATTTTTATGCTTGTTTGAGTATTGTGTTGTTAGCTTAGCAACATGTTTAGCGTGGTGGAATCCAGTTTCCACACAACTTTGCCGCCTACAGAATGTAGAGCATTTCAAATACATTTCAGTGAAGACATTGCCTTAGAAGATAGTTGCCTATGTACGTAGATGTAATACTTCTCAAGTTTTTCAAGCCAAAGAACATCTCAGCATTCAAAACATCTTCATCTAAGACAAATCACTTGCTGTGTTCATAATGAAGACATTTCTACTGGTCCAATTTGTGGGGCCCTGAATTATTTGATTAGTACTGCTTAACTGCTATCAAGGCACTTCAATCACACACATGGTTAATTATTTGCAACTAATTACAAGCTTTGGCAAATAGCATTATTTCAATTAGATGAGTAATTTATCAGAGTAAACCTGATGTCTAGCAGCAACAATTACAGTGTTTTGGCAATGCTTCTGTTGAGGATCAGCTGTTTGGTTCTTGTTTGGTGAAATAATATTATTAATATTATTTGGGGATTCCTTTTAAATTATAATCTATAATTATATATAATAAAATATTTATATGTATTTAACATTATATACTAACAATATAAAAAATAGTACCTGAGCCTCCTTTAAAGGCCCACTGAAGTGCCTTGAAACGCGCAGCATTATTCAATGTGTTGACGTAATTTCAACTGTAACAGGAAGACAGGGCAGGGCGTATCGAACAGCTCCTCCCCTTTCCTTCTAATCTCTAAACGTTTCTCCTCCTAATCCCCTCCATATCACTCTAAAATACAGCATTCTGTTCAGAATTCAAATAGGTCTGATACATTTTGTGGTCTGCGGTGAATCGCGGATACGATCCGCTCTGTGCTATCATGTCTCTGGACTGAAGCAGACTGTGTGCGCTGTGGTACGCATGACACTAACGTGAAACCAGACTTCATTCGCCTCAATAGAAAGCATATTTACACTGTCTTAATCATTCCCTATGACTTACTTAAGCCGTATTTCCACCAAAATTACCCGGAACAATTTGTCCCAGGAATTTTTTTCCCATGAACTAGATTTCGTCCTCCGCATATAAGCTTAATAAACCTGAACCTCATCGTTAGTCCATCAGTCGTATTTTTTAAACTCCATTGTAGATTAGAATAGCAAACTCTTACTGCACGCAACAGACTTTAAAAAAACGATGGTTGAAATAAAATGCTGCGTGGAGTCAACCAATCAAAATGCTGTGTGAACTCAACCAATCAGCATGTTCAGTGCACAAGTCCCACCCCCAAAAGTTCCGGAACTTTGAAAAAGTACTACCTAGCAAGCAGGTACTTTCAGAGGGGGAATTTTTTACCCGGAACTTTATTTAGACCCTGGTTCCTGCGGTCGAAACACACAGAGTACCACCCCAAAGTTCCTAGTTCCTGGGGAAAGTTCCTGAGGTGGAAACACGGCTAAAGTGCACTATGTGCCATTCACCATGTAGAAAATAGTGAATGTGTGAACAAGTGACCGATTTCAGCCATAGCTTCAGCCTCCATTTATAATGTAGAGGGTGGGATGCTTTAGATTCTAGAGAGCATTTGATTGGACAGAAAATCTGATGAGAAGCTGAAGTCCGCGGTGATGTCATGAAAATCCGCGATCCATTTTAGCGTAAATGAGAGACTGTACGTTTTAAATGCTTATATCTCCTAAATGCAAATTTTGTCATTGTTTTGGAACACACCAGGATCACACCAGCTTATTTATAATAAAAGCTAAAAAAAATTAATTTTGATTTCAGAGGGACTTTAAAGCAATGGTTAAAAAATCATGCCATTTAAAACCTATATGACTTTCTTGTGATATTCATCTTAAATTTTGGTCTATTTATCCCACAAAATATGATTTCAGAAAACTCTTGACTGATTTTATGATACTTTTTTATTTATTTGTTTGTTTGTTTGTTTATTTGTCTTTACTGTTGTTGTATAGAAACAAAGCAGTTCAATTTGATTAATCTTATTTTTTGTTCCATGGAAAAACGAAAGTCATATAGGTTTGGAGCAGCATAAGTTTTTGTTTGTTTGTTTGTTTGTTTTTTGATGAAGTATTTTGTTAAAATGCATTTCAATGTTTTAAGGCTTCCCATATCATGCAACAGTATAATGTTAAAATGATTTTTCGAAGTTGTAAATAAAGCAAAGATTACATGTTTTACTACTTCAAAATGTCTGAATGTTTAATCCAGTGTTACTTGCTGTTTCTTTGTAATTATTTGTCAAATTTACAAGCAATTTCTGAGTGAAAATTTTTCAAAGTAAATCCTACAACATTTTTTTTTTTTCTGTGTTCTTATCAAAACAAAAGGCTGGATCTAAACTTTTGGTTAATCAGTGTTTAGCCTTTATAGTAATACACCCAACAGTCAATCACCCCACAAGGACAGCAAATCTGAAATTCAGCCTCTCAGATTGGCAATGACACTTCACTGAAGCAGCAGACAATCTTTCCATGTCCCACCATCAGCTAATACTAGACTCCCCCGTGTTATTTAATGTCTTTCCTTTATATTATTTCACATGTCTGGGTGAAACTGACATACATTACTGTATGTCTCTCCTTTCATGGTATTAAATTGCAGGATATGGCCTGCAGGAATATATTTTATGGCAGCTTAGTGCTGAAGTTGCCATGTTCAGTCCTGATACCACTCAGAAGTGTTTGTACAAGCTTCCACTGAAGTGTGTGCCGACAGCTGATTTGACAAATTTTTGTGTATTTCACACATCAAGGGTTTTTTTTTTTTTTTTTTTTTAATAAAGTGAACATGAAAGCTTGTGGTATATTGATTTCACTATGACTTATTACAAGCAATATCACGCATATGATGACAAAGCTAAAACAAAAGCTTTTCTGTTTTAAAGAGACATTAGCTTTGATCCAAAACCTAGTGAGCTACCTTACCATCTACTGCCAAAATCAACCAGAAATAAAGGTACGTTTGCACAACAATGATGTACTAACAACAGAGAAGTTTATCCTTGGCGTTTTTCGCATACAGACGACAACATTGTCAAAATGATCCCTGTTCAAACGAATCCCGTGAAAAGGACTAAAAACACTGTATTATGCTGCCAGGCCAGTAGTTGGCAATGTCACTTTGTAAAGAAGCACTATGCGCCAATAGACTGAACACATAATACGCATGTGCATGACGTCACCAATTCATGTTTTTGTAGTTTACATGAAGATGATAACGGTGCACAACTTGCACTTTTGGCGCTTTTCCACTGCGTGGTACTACTCGGCTCGCTTTACTTTCGGTTTGGTTTTCCACTGCAGTTTAGTACCACTTCAAAGTGGGTGGGATTATAGACTGATCTTTATAGTTGCGCCGCCTCTACTGCCGTGGATCCGCTCCTCATCTACCAACGAGTCTGCACCTCATCTACTGACCATGATACAGCCATTTCTTTTTTCAGGTTCCGTGTGACAGTCCGGTGACGTAGGACTGCGTGCGGCTTTCTAGTTCCCGCTGGATTTCATCCTCCGCATATAAGCTTAATAAAGCCTTAACCTCATCATCAGTCCATCGGTCGTATTTTTTAAACTCCATTGTTGATTCGAATAGCAAACAACGCTTACTGCACGCACCGCAACAGACTTTAAAAAAATGATGGTTGAAATAAAATGCTGCACGGAGTCAACCAATCAAAATGCTGCATGAACTCAACCAATCAGCATGTTCAGTGCACAAGTACCACCCTTGAAAGTTCTGGAACTTTGAAAAAGTACTACCTAGCAAGCAGGTACTTTCAGAGGGGGAATTTTTTACCCGGAACTTCATTTAGACCCTGGTTCCTGCAGTCGAAACACACTGAGTACCACCCCAAAGTTCCTAGTTCCTGGGGAAAGTTCCTGCGGTGGAAACGCGGCTAAAGTGAGCCATATCGAGCCGTACCGGACCGTACCATGCAGTGGAAAAGTACCATTTGAAACCCGTTTTCAAAAGTTTGTGTTTTCAGGCCCCCCAAATGCCATTGTCGTGTAAATGAACGAATAAAAGCGAATAAAAAGTTTTCTGTTTTTAGTTGAAAACTGTGTCATGTAAAAGCCCCCTAAATGAACTTAAATGGAACCCAAAATTGGTGTAGGATTTAATTTTTCACTGAAAAATTTATAGTAAATTTCCCAAATAATTACAATGAAACAAGTAACATTGAATTAAATGTGAAATTATGAAATAAAAATACTGAAATATTAACATGAAAAACATATGCTGCATGTCGTAATTACCAAAATTACGAGATATCAACTTGTGATGTTCACATCCTCGGACCCGGACAGGAATCAACGGCAACAGGAATCAGTCAGGTGGTACAGCGGTCATGTGGTACAAGCCGGAGCTTTCAAATTGTAATTACTAGTTCTACAACGACGTGGACGCTTTTTACAAGTCAGAATATCGTAATTACGATAATTACAACATGGCATGATCACACCTATACTCCAATAATTTTAGTCTTATTTAACATTAGAACTTGAAAAAAAAAATTACAGTGCAGGGGGCCGGTTGCACCAGCTGGACGTAAAAAAGTTAGGTGTAAGCTCTATGCTGGACTTAGTTACGTCCAGCTTTCCGATGAATATTTACACCTGTTGCACCATCTAAAACTACGACTAGGCGCGGGTACACGCTGGCATGTTCTACAGCACTGTTAAGCCGCGGTCACACTAGACTTTGAACATGTGAAATTTCTTCGGATGCTGTAACGGTCGTGATATGACGTCACGGTCTACAGCGTCTTTTTTATAAACATGAATTCAACATATAACTTAAAGTAATACATTCAAAATGTAAAAATATAGAACCTACTCAACTTTACTGCAAAAATATCATTCTTTTAATTCAGCCAAGAGGTCATGCCGTGACGATTCGATCTTCTACTGGTCGCACGTCTTCACGTGATGCGAATTCGCAGGCCAGAGTTCACCAAACTTGAACTTTGGAACGCAGCGAAATGCAAAATTTTTCGCACAAGCTTGCGTTTCCGGTCTGACGCATTTGCATGCATTTGAATGGAAGTCAATGGAATGAAAAGTGCAGTGTGACCACACCTTTAGTTGAGACGCCGTTCGCGTTACTATGGTTACAAAATTTGAATTTATTGGCTCCAACGAATAGATGAAAAAAAAAAAAAGAAAATTAAATTACTCGGATTGTGAAACAAGAAAAATTATTGAGCTATTCAGTAAGTATATGCAACCTGCTGAAACGAAACCTTTCAATAAATCCATATATATCTAGCATCTAGAGGATTGGTGCGGTCTCTCATTACTCTTTCACACCGGAAAGCCTGCTGATCGTGTAGCCTGTATACCAGACGCGCCATTGTCTCAACGTTTTTATTTATCTTTATTTTCATCATGGAAACAAGTCAAGACTTCTCACTTTACACCTACCTTTGACAAGGCGTAAGATTTAGTCTCAGACGTGCGCTACGCCCAGATGGTGCAACGGGTATTAATTTTACCCAGGACTTAAAACGCAATTTACGTTAAGCTTAGTCTTACGACCGGGTGTACGTCCAGCTGGTGCAACCAGCCCCTGGCAGAACATTTTGCATATAAAAAATGTGAGACGCAAGGTCTAGAGATGCAATTTTTAAAAGTTTAACTTATTTTGACTTGAGCGCTGCGTAACGCTGCAAAAAAACATGACAGTCAAAGACGTGTCTAGTGCATGTTAGGGCGGTCAAAATGGAATTTTATACTTACTAACATTTATAAATCAGATATAATTTCCTAAATTGTATAAACAATTATGAACAAAAAAGCATCATGTATTTATGCATAGTTTAATACAAAGTGCTGAAGCATTGATCACACAGAGTACTTTTTGGTTTAAAAACATGAGATGCATAGAATGGGTAAAAACCCCACAAAGTCTCGAGACATGTTTTTTTTTTAAAAGTTAAACTTCTTTTAACTTCACATAGCTTTCTAAACATGCGGCTCTCTAATGCAAGACGCGAGTGCAGCGGTCAAAGATGTACGTCTAATGCTTGTTTACATAGAAAACAATGGAAAAGCAGGGCAGAAAATGCATTCTGTGTGAACGGCTTGGTTGTGGTTCTGATGTAACCTAGATATTCTCCGCATTGAGCTTCTTTATTTCTGCAGTGTTTTGAATGAGCAACGCAGCAGTGCTGTATCTAGTGGGTTCAACTGGATAGGCTAAGAAAAACATTAAAACGCAACATCGACTGGGGTGTCTTGTGCGCCACTGATAATGCTGCCTGACGCACACCTAAAATTCAAATGCGCTGTTTTAATTTGAAAGCCCTATAGTGCATGTTTACATAGAAAAACAATGGGAAAGCAGTGCAGTGGAATGAAAAAATGTGTTCTGTATAAACGGCCCCTTGCGCTTCACAAAAGAATCGACACAAAATTGACTTCATTAGAGTTTGTCATTAGCATGTTGCTAAGTTAATACAGTAATCCTCTAAAAAAAATAATTCAAAACAAAACCTAGTAGTCTGCACACAAATATTGGGGTAAAATCCGTTTCCGATTACACTATTTTTATTGATACTTTTCAGTATCCAATGAAATATAACTTCTTCTTCACTAAGCTTTTCGCAATGCATTCTAGGATTTTGAACAGTCTTCGTGTCAGCAGCATTCATAATGCCTCAAAATGCTGGCTTCATAGTTAATATCACCTAAATTTACCTTGCCTTTTTAAAGTCATGAAACTGCACAGTCTAAATCTCAAAGTATTAATACGCTGACTGTCTGGGGTAAAATGTGCCGCCCTGCAGTCAGACAGTGAGGGCAGCTGTTATACAGAGCCGCAGTGAACATCTGTTGTACATGCTCGCAGCCAAAAGCCACCCTTTTGTTTACTAATGCTTCTGAACTCACTGCGGGTCCAGGTGAGCAAACGAGGAGCGTTCCATATTTCGCAGCACCGCAGGGCGTAGCGCTATCTCTCTTTCATCTCATAATATATGCTCCAAAGCAAACACCATTTCAAAACACCGCGCACACACACACTCATCATGACATACAAACACACTCAAAAGCCATATCGCTCTGTACTAAGCTGGGAAAAACCTAAAACAAGACCGAAAATCTCCCTTACAGACTGAGAGATTTGTTGTGTTTCAAAAAAAAAAAAAAAGATAATTTATGAATTGTAACGCTGGTGATATATTGCAGGCTTAAGAAAAACTATGTTTAATTATGCATTTGTTGGCCTTTCTTTCAGATGTTTTGCATGTCTGACCATGTTTTAGTGTCTGCTATTTGTTTTTCTTAACTGATGATTTTGGTTTTAAAAATGAAATCTGCTCACCAAGGCTGCATTTATTTGATCAAAAATACAGTAAAAACAGTAACTGTGAAATATTATTACAATTTAAAATAACTCTTTTCTATATTGTAAAATGTAATTTATTCCTTTGATCAAAGCTGAATTTTCAGAATCATTACTCCAGTCTTCAGTGTCACATGATCCTTCAGAAATCATTCTAATATGATGATTTGCTGCTTTTCTTATTATTACCAATGTTGAAATTAGTTGTGCTGCTTAATAGTTTGTCGAAACCATGATACGTCCATGATTCTTTGATGAATAGAAAGCATTTATTTGTAATATCATTTTTTTGTAACAATGTAAAAGTCTTTACTGTCACTTTTGATCAATTTAATGTGTCCTCACTGAATATAAGTATTAATTTATTTTAAAAAGGTAACACTTTATTTTACAGTGTCGTAGTTACATGTTACTACATGTACTTACTATAGTAATAACAGTAAATTATGTATAATTACAAGTAACTAACCCTAAACCAAACCCTAATCCTAACTGTAACTCCATAGTAAGTACATGAAGTTAATTAATAATTCTCAGTACTTATTTGAGTAATTACAATGTAATTACGGCACTGTAAAATAAAGTGTAACCAAAACAAAAAAAGGTGGAAGACAAGGTGGAAACTAAGACAAAAGTATAAGAAAATATATAATTATTAATAAAATAAAAAAATAGATCAATCATGATCAGGAACTTCTATGTCAAAATGATCATTAAAAAATTGATTTTGATAAAAAAAAACAATGTTGATGTTCTTCCTGCCAAAACTTAAGTGTAAATAAACCAGATGTGAATTCATTCAGTTCATGAGGAACATATAAATAGAAAAACCAAAAAACTCAGGGGCCATCAGTGTTCAAAAGCTCACAAGGCAGAAGATGATGGCCTCTTAGATGACATATGTCTTCAGCCAGCAAGGCTATCTCTCATTTTTCCCTCATTAAACAGCAGACATGTGTCCTGACATTAAACTTGGTTTCCTTCCAGTATAGTAGCTCTACAGCAGGTCATGAGGGTCACTGAACCCATGTTTCAGGAGGAGGTGTCCACAGAAATGAGCGTCAGCTTCAGTTAAACTGACTATCACGTGTAATTGCACCTGTCATCATCAATTAAGAAAGAATGTAGAACAACAAAATTTGAGGCCACGCACTCGCTACTGCACCTACTGAAGCTCAGTGACATCACCTCGGCAGAAGAGCAGGGCTCAAGCATGCGTAGTGTTAATACAGTGTTGGACGCTGAGAGATGAAATGAGACAGTTTGAAAAGCAACTGCCTCGCTCTAAATTTTGACAACTGAGAGGTTCTCTGTTTTTTATGAAGAGCAAAAATATTGTCACCTGCACTATAAGCATGATACAGCAATATCTTCTAATACTTTATAGTACTTAAAAAGTGAATTTTCCCAATGATACACAATATGCCAATCCATTGTGCATATCTAAAGATAAATAAAATTAATTTAAATAAATAAATAATAATAATGTTATTGTTGTTGTTGTTTAAATTTCCTTTTTTTTGGTATTATTACATATTTATATTGTTATATTTATTTAAATATAATTAGTATTATATCATATCATACTTATTTATCTATTTATGCACTAATAATAATAATAATGTTTTGTATTTCCTTTATTGGGATTATTACATATTTTTTTATATTGTTGTTATAATTATTTAAATATAATTAGTATTATATTAGGCCTATATCTTATTTATATATTAATAATAATGAAAATGTTGTTGTGTTTATGTGTACAATTTATATAGTTTTTGTTTTTAATAATGATAATAATAATAATGTTACTGTGATCTGCTTATTTTTATTTTTGCTATTATTAGAATTTTATTTATTTGTTTGTCTGTTGTTACCAATTTGCTTATTATTATTATTATTATTATTATTATTATTATTATTACTGCCATTAATACGATTGATTGATTGATTGATTGTTTGTTTGGTTGATTGTTGCTGTTGTTATATGATACATGATAATTATTATTAATGATTCATTAGTACAATGAACATCTGAACCTCACATTGGTTTCACAAATGATTCAGCTTTTCTTGACGTGTTCATTTGAACACAACAAAATGGCTTGGATGTGTGAAGTGACGAACATATGTCCACTATTAGGGTGCCAGCACAACCTGTTCACTGCGCGAGGGATGATGATGATGATGAATCTTGTTGCTAGGCGTGCTGTATTGGACCGGGTCCAAGCTTTCTGGCAGAACAATGAACAGTTGGTTTCATCTTATAGACGGTGACAAACATAAACACAACATTTACAATGCAAACTCCAGCGGGGGCAAGCGGGCCAATGACCAGCGCAAGACTGCGAGAGATTGGTGACCTCCAGGAGAAGAGCCTTCATGAGTGAACCATCAATTTGACACCATTAATCTTTCATTGTAATATCTAATTACTCATCCTATTTACTTGTCAGGAGTGCGCTAGGCGAACACTCTGCAGGGATCGTCCCATAGCAACGCCCCTGGCCCCTACCTTGGTTTCACAGCGGAGATGGGCCAGCCTCCGAATTTCACCTGCCCAGCGGCAAGTGGTCCCAGGAATGTCCCGGGCCTGTCGGGTGTCCCGGCCGGCGCTCATGATTAATGCAGAGAACTCCTCGGGGTCACGCTCCACAGGCCCTGCCTGAAACATAAAGAGATGAACCTTGAGTCACGTCCAACAAGAGCCACTGCAAGTGCAGATATTTTGGCAGGCCTTCCTCGGGGGCCGTGCGGAACAGTGACAGCTTGTTGAAGATGATGAATGCTAAACGTAGCGTATGGTCAAAAACCCGAGCCAACAATTGGCGGCTTTTTGTATATTGAATTTCATCGTCGGCACATGCACTTAGCCTACTTTGCATCTGACAGAAGGTCTCTTTAGTGTGTTTTGCTTCATGAACCACAGAGTTCAAATATTTCTGAAACAATGCAGTGCATTAAACAGTTTAAAGGAGCATTGACACCAAGAATGATGAACATAACTATAACGATAACTATATTAGTGTCCACTCTAAGGGACAATAAAGTTCCTTTTATTGTAAGCATGTGCCGCAGTTTTGTTGTCTTTTTTGTTGTCATTTATTTTGTCGCACTTTAAATGCTCGAGCTCTTTAAAGCAGGATAGATCCTGATTATTATCGTTCATCAGCTGGAAGAAAATAATAATTCTAAAGGCACGTTCACACTAAAAACGACATCTATAAAGAAAACAATGACTATATTTGCGTAGAAAATAACGGACGATAACATTCTGTTTATTATAAGCGTGCGATGTAGTTTTGTCACCTGCCACATAAAATTCTAAAGCAGGATGGATTCTGATTGGATGTTTTTATCATTTATCAGCTGTAAAAAAAAATCTTTCTGAAAGTGTTTCCACCGATACTTAAAGGCCTGTTCACACCAATAACGATACTAACTATATTAGCGTACAAACCAACGAGCAATAACATTCTGTTTATTATAAGCGTTCGCTGCAGTTTTGTCGTCTGCTTCTTTATGTGTGGATTCTGATTAGCTGCCAATGTTTTTAATTGTTCATCAACTGGGGGAAAAAACATAGATTCCAATGATATTGTTCCTCTGTGTCATCATTATTACTATTCTCTTAAAATTGGACAATCATTGAAACTTTAAAGTTAGATGATGTGAGCAGGCCTTAAGAAATTGTTTACACAGAAATGGAAATTCGGTTATATTTTAGTATAGGGAACACATATTCACTATTAACTACGACTTTTTCCTCAATAAACTCCTAATTTACTGCTTATTAATGGTTAGTAAGGTAGTGGTTAAGTTTAGGTATTGGGTAGGATTAAGAATAGAATAAGGCATTAATATGTGCTTTATAAGTACTAATAAACAGCCAATGTTCTAGTAATATGCATGCTAATAAGCAACCACATTAAAAGACACTGCCTCAATTAACTCCTAATTACTGTTTATTAATAGTTAGTAAGGTAGTTATCAAGTTTATGTATTGGGTAGGATTAAGGGATGTAGAATATGCTCATGCACAATAAGGCATTAATATGTGCTTTATAAGTACTAATAAACAGCCAATATCCTAGTAATATGCATGCTAATAAGCAACTAGTTAATAGTGAGAATTTGACCCTAAACTAAAGTGTTACCGTTATTTTTTATGGAACAAAAAAGAAGATTTTTTTAAAGAATCTACATAACAGCATGCAAAATTGATTTCATCAGAAAATATAACTATTTTACAAGGTAGCGATTTCATATAAATTCATACCATTTGATTCGTACAAAGTACAATTTTTAGGAAAAAACGTAAACAAGAAGGTCCATCCCTAAACCTAACTGTCAGTTGCGCGTAACATACGAATAAGATCATACAAATTCATACCAATTTGCCTCTAATTCGCACAAGTTCAACTCCAAATTCAACTCCAATGTCTTTAAAGTATTACGTCCTCAAATGTCACTATTTAAAGAATTCTTATCGTCTTCAACCTGTACATCTGAGGCAGATGTGCTGGCAAAACATCAGTCCTTTAGATTTAGCATTTCAAGTGGTTTGCTTTGTTACTTGTTTGTGTTCCATCCTGTTTCTGGACACTCAAAGCTCTTTCATTTGCGTAGCTTTTGTTTTTCTGTCCCCTGAAGTCGTTGCAACGCATGATCCGCTCCAGCTGGGAGAAAGTAGGCGCGTTTGCCCACCTCAAGGAGTTGTGTGTGCTTGAAGAAACCCTGTTGATGAAGTTCAAGACTGTTCAGCTGACAAGCCAAATCCAAACATCTTTTTGTTCAAGACAAGAAAGTAAAACTTTGACTTTCTTATTCCGATTGTTGACTCAGCGGACATCTATTCTCGACATGAAAGCCTTGAGGCCTCATAAACCAATATTTACCTTAGCAGAAGGTAACAAGTTCATGAAATCTTGCATATATATATATATATGAAACAAAACACACTTTATCATCTTGGATCTAATTGAGGTTTGGAGGAGACATTGTCCAGAGTTTCTGTTGAAACTATCAGAATTTCCGCTCGCGTTGAGGGGGATTAGCATCATTAGAGCGCAGCAGTACTCTCACCGTCCAAGAGCAAACAAACAAGAAAAGAATTTCCATACACACAGCTGCCGCCCCATTCCACCTTCCCCGGGTTACCCGCTGCAGTCACGCAGGTACTAAACCACAACTTCTCTGTAGGCAACATCAATCCACAGTCAATTGTCATGATGCACCTGTATGTTACTTCTGATCTCTGCCCAACCCTGCCGATATGAGCACACCCTTGCCTCTTGGAAGCCATGTATGCGAGAGGTTATGTGGACACATGCACTTTCAACTCAGGCAAAGGGATGGATTTGAATGCTCGTGCGAAAGTAATGTTGGTACATCCAGATAAATAGACCGGACAGACGTTTTCTCAGCGGCGAGCCTACATTGTGCGCCGGACAGCTAGAGCACAGCAAACAAGCCCTAGAAAACAGAGGGATCAATTTAGCTGAACAAACAATCTTTCATGTAATAATGGCTACTTACCCATTTATGTCATGTCTGCCAGTCTGATCTGAGCGAGAGAGCTGCTATGTTTTGCCGGCCATTATTCGCAGCTCGTACCACTGTCATCCTGAAAAAAAAAGCACTAGATACATCAAACAACTTCACAAAGTGTGAGGAAAAGCATGTACATGTTTTAAATTGATGTTTTTTTATTATTATTATTTTAGTTTAAATAAAAGTTTTTTCAGTCAGTCTTTGGAAAACAGTCTGAAGTCTGTTGTCAGAGATGATATAATGATGAAGCTGAATCAGGGCATTTATGATTAGTGTTATCCTTATGTGTCTTTTTGTAATACCTGACCATTTGAAAATTAGCTGTAATGGCTAAATTGGCACATTTAAAGAAATAAATGTATTAATATTTATTAATATTAAGTCTCTGTGATCTAAACTAAATAAAGTAAATAAACAAAATAAATGGATATACATTAAAAACAGTACATTTTTGCTTCAAGACCTAATGAACATAACCTGTGTGTATAACATTGTAACACTTTACAATAAGGTCTCATTTGTTATTATTATTTAATGTATTAACTAACATGAACTGACAAAGAGCAATATATTTTACAACATTTATTAACCTTTGTTAATGTTAGTTTATAAAAATGTTCATGTTAGTTCACAGTGCATTAACTAATGTTAACAGATCAAATAATGTAAATGTAAATGTTGAAATTAACATTAGCTAAGATTAATAAATGCTGTTGTTCATTGTTAGTTCATGTTAACTAATATAGTTAACTAATGTTAACATATGAAACCTTATTGTAAAGTGTTAGCATTTTTTTAAACGTGTAAATTATATTGTGCCTTGTTTACTCCTGTTTACCACCACGCTTCAGCTCTATTCAAACTTGTTGGGTTACTGGGTGCAAAACAAAACAATGACAGCCCATGGCAGCCCCTGCAGGATGAGTCCACATCGAAACCAGAGCACTGATGGATACACAGTGCCATCATCTGGCTGGAAGAAGAGCTATCCATCTGATTACAGTTATAGTAATCAGTTTGCTTCATCAACCTTTCAGCGGTATGTGTGATAGAAGTGTTGAGGGAGGAAATTATATAGTGTATAATTTTACAGAAACTCGAGAATCTCTATTGTGCTTTTTGATAGGATCAAAATATTGTTTTGAACACATTAAATAATGTTTAAAGTACCTTATCATTTAAGAAAGAAAGATTATTGATTTTTATTTCGTAGCTTAGCTTATTCAAAAGTTACTTAGAAAGCTTATAAATAATGCATTATAAAAGTATTTTAATGCATTAATTATGCCTTGTAATACAGCTTATAATGCAGTGTATGGTCTCATGAATAATTGTAACTACAGTTATTATAATATAATATTTATCTATTCATTGAACACACCTTTAGAAAGTATAATAATGCACATAAACAACCAATTTCAGATGTAATGATGAACCTGAAAATATTATAATGCATTTTAAATTTGGTTAGTTATTTATGAAAAGACGTAATGCATTATAACGTACATTATGAATACCTTTATAATTCATAGGCTTTAAGTGTTTGTGTTCAAAATAATATTTTAAACATATTAAACAAAATATACTTTAGTGTGAAAGAAAGAAAGAAAGAAAGAAAGAAAGAAACACCTTTTTATTTAGCTCAGCTTATTAGTAAGGTATTTTAAACATTATATGATGTATTTAAATATTAATAATAATATTTTAATATTAAACAAAATAAACTATGGATGGATGGATGGATGGATTTGTTCGATAGGATCACAAGTGGACGACGCTAAATCTAGGTGTAAAACGTTTTGAGCTTGTCCACTTTCGACCACTTCCAGAGGTAGTCGAAAATGCATTCGACCGGATTGCTTTTGTGGTGTAGACGCTCATGTGTTCGAACAGACACAAAAGACCGCCTACTGACCTGACTGAAGACCCAAGTTTGGTTTGATGACGAAAAATGTACCAAGCACAATGTTCTCTCACCATTCCTGATTTCTAACACACAGTCACAACGTTCGGCCTGTCTTGCAGTTGTCAGAGCAGAAACAAAAGCTGCTGCTCTCCATACCTTTTTCTGTCGTCTCTGGGCGTGTTCATATGTAAATTGCTCAAGCTTATTTTGTCCATTATATCGAAAGATGTGGGGAAAAAAACCCATGCATTTGCCCCCTCACCCTTGCCTCATAGAAATCAGGACAGAAGTGGTTGAAAGTGGACAAGAGACAGATTAAAATACCAGGTGTAAACAGGTATGTGTCTCCTTTGTCTACTTGTGATCAGATTGACCAAAACGCATCTTAATACCAGGTGTAAACAGGGCCTAAGTGCGATTCACTGTTTATGAGAACTAGATAGATAGATAGATAGATAGATAATTTTAGACAATAATGATAAATAAATGACAATTATATATAGATAATTGTATAAGAAATTATATTCACACTGCTTCACACCTTCACACTGCTTAATATTCTTCTCTGAGACAACTTAACTTGAAAACACTTGAATATAGCCTGAAAGAATGTTGCTGGTACAGTCCGATTCTTGGGACAATGGAAAGAGGCTAATGAATAAAAAGTAGTGAACTGGACAAAAGGATAAGACTAGAGAAGATGTTAAACATTTGTAGCCAAAACAAAATGTGGGTCAAGTCCTTCAATAGTTACTTGGACTCATTTAGGTAAAGCCAAACCTAAATTGTCTAAACAGTGACTTTGAATAATTTTTACATTAGCATGTTGCTAAGCTAATGCCACCATATTACAAGTAGACAAATAAAGTACACACACAAATATTAGGCCTATGTAAATAGGCCACTTTTCATGATATAGAACTATTTTTATCTTTACTTTCTGGTACTGAACAACTTATTTTTTTATAATCAACATGTCTCTCACTGCGTTTGCCATCTTGGATCTAAGGATAAATTAAATGTTAAAAAAGAAAAGAAAAGAAAAGAACAGATGAAAAGAAAAGAAAAGAAAAAAAGCAGCGCTGTGCAAGACAAGCAGCAAGATGGTTAAAACACCTGTTTAGCCCATTTACATAATTAATATATATATATACAGGCTATATATATACTATGTAACACCGTGTCTATACCGGACACAAGCGATTGTAGACAGCTTTTAGATGTTGCAACTTGCAACGCGAGCGGCAACTGTCGCGTCCGGTGTAGACATTGGCTGTGTCCGAAATCGCCCCCTATACTCTTAAATATGGCACTATTTGAGGGGACAGCCATTTGTAGTGGTGTCCGAAACCATAGTGGACGATGTTGAGTGCACTCATTCAATCCCACAATGCACCACAATAACGAGTGTACAGCCGATGCACGCTCAACGGCTTGAGAATACCCATAATGCACGGTGAGAGTCGCGCGCTGAATGAATTCCCGCGTCTCGCCAGGAGATGGCGCCCGCAGCTGAATCAATCATCCATTCATTTTCCAAACCACGCTGGACCAACATGGTATAATTCTTTTTTAAATTGATAATTAAATCGTTTGATTAAGGTTTGTACATGCTAGTTTCCATGGCAGAGTTCAACATAAATATTCATTACTACTGGAGCTGCCAGTTTGCTATGTTTCAAATTATTATTATTATACAGCAAGCACAAACTATGCGAAAATGGCGGCCCTTCCGGCGCACTCAGTGTCCGAATTCAATTACTCGTTTCATTCACTCCTTCAAGTGGACTATATTAGTGAAGTAATGTAGGGAATAGTCAGTGAGGGTATGGGGGGCGATTTCGGACACAGCAACAGTGTAACGCAAAAGCACATTCTCTGTGAGTTCGCCTTTAGAATTTAGCCAAAAATATATATTTAGCAGGCAGCATAATTATGAAGACAATATGATGAATAAGTGATGCCCTAAAATGCAGTAAAGGAAATACACTTTAGCATACTTTTAAAAAGAGTACTTATTACAGAAATAATATACTTTAAAAGAATAGCTACTTAGGTGTGAGCTCAATGTAATCTTCAGACACTTAATTGCATGTTTATTGTAATCAAATGAAAATCTATTATAGTTTAAAATGATATTGAAAGCTGAACATTAAGCAAGACTTAAGTACATATTTATATGTAATTTCAGAATTACCTCTTTATGAAATGGTTAAAGTGTACTGCTGACTGGACTGACAAGCATTTACAGTAAACTAAATACTCTATACAGAAATGTAATTTCTATTGAAACTTATATGTCGTGTATTTCAATATATTTGTAATTAGCATACACATTTCATGAAATTATGAAGTTACAATTTAGTGCATTTAAAATATATTAACTTAATATATTAATATAGTAAATAACACACTGCAGTTAAAATTATAATCAAGAACTTTACATGTAAATGTAAATACTAGTACATTGAGTACTTCTTTAAAGCATGAAAAAGATTATTAGAACATAAAGTACACCTATTATTGCTTAAGTATGTTATGAAATATGTGCTTTCTTCAAGTACACTTAAGTGACCTTTTATTTCATTTATATTACATTATCTTCAAGTAAAAATTTTCAAAATATATACTTTTTAGATTTGAAGTACACTTACAAGTGCACATTAAAAACAATTGAGCGCACTTCTTTTTCACAAGGGGGTACATGTAGGGTATCTGAAAAAAGAACTGACGAAAACAGAGAAAACTGTTTTACTTGATGAAAAAAAAAAAAAAAAAATTCAAACAAATATTGTCATGGGACTTCAGACATGGTGGTCTTAAGCAGGAAGCAACTCTGTGCACTTGAGCGGCACAAACCCCCGGATTAACCGTCGACTGACGGCTATGAATCGCTGTCGCTCAAGAAATCTGCAGCTGTTCACTTTACAGGTGTAAAAGTCATAATTTAACCCTTGCTTACATGTAATTATTGCATTTTTCTGAAAAAAGTACAGCTCTTAACTGAGG
Source organism: Ctenopharyngodon idella (assembly GCF_019924925.1). NCBI lineage: Eukaryota > Metazoa > Chordata > Actinopteri > Cypriniformes > Xenocyprididae > Ctenopharyngodon > Ctenopharyngodon idella. Next base: position 20,208,326 of record NC_067229.1, on the reverse strand, counting down.
CTGCGGTGAGATGAGCCATCGAGAAGCTGCCTTTCATCGTGCCAACAACGTCTGGAAGACTTAGGCCCAGCTTTTGTGGGTTTCTCACTGCCCTGGCTTGTTATCCTTCCTGGCCCCCGGCCAACCGAAAGTGTGAGAGCCGCTCTGTTACTGTTTGTTACATTTCTCATAGTCGCTAATATCTTTCTCGTGTTGCGCCAGCGTCGTTGGAGGCCAAGAGATCTGCCTGGGGAGCGCAGACTGCAGGTGTTTGCTGACAGTCCTCAGGCATTCTTCTCTGCCATTTAAGCAGAAAAACAAGCGAAATTGAGTGGATTAAGACACATGCAGGTACTAACAGCCCCAAGAAGATATTTGACAGGGCACTTCACGCTAACTCAAGACGGGAGCAGCAGCCGCATGATGTCATGGCACTTTCAAGACATTTTAGTGAACAAGGACAAGACAGATGAAAGATCTGACACATATATTAGAGGCAAATTCTCCCTGTGGTTTATGTCCTGTGCTATGACTAATGCTAAAAGTATAAACATTCAAGAATACATCAATGATATACAGTAAAATAGCAGTGCATATGAAACTACTGTACTGTGCAAAAGTTATTTATATAATTTCCTTTAGTGTGCAAGGAGTAAATAGCAATTTTAGATTTACAAACATTCTTTTGCATATAATACAATGAGATTTTTGTATGAACAAGGAGTCCTACAACAGATGGTATGGCTCACACAGAGATCTGATTTGTGGTTGCTAGGATGGTTAGGGAGGTTGCTAAGGTGTCGCTTAAGGTGTCGGTAGGTGGTTGTCAGGGTGTTACTAGGGTATTTTAAGTTGTTATGGAATGTTACCAGGGCATTGTTAGGTCATATTGAAGGTGTTGTTTGTGGTTACTTGGGAATTTGCTAAAATATTTCAGGATTAAGGTCCGTTTACACCAAGAATGATAACTATAAAGATACTGTAACTATAACAATAACTATATTAGTATTCACATTGATGCACAATAACGTTCTGTTTATTATAAAGGCACGCTGCAGTTTTGTCGTCTGCCACCTTAAAGGGTTAGTTCACGCAAAAATTTAATTTCTGTCATTAAGTACTCACCCTCATGTCGTTCCACACCCGTAAGACCTTTGTTCATCTTCAGAACACAAATTAAGATATTTTTGATGAAATCCGAGAGGTTTCTGATTCCCAAGAGAAAGCAACGTAATTACCACATTCAAAGTCCAAAAAAGTAATAAAGACATCTTTAAAATAGTCCACGAGAATACTTTTTGTGCGCAAAAACAAAACAAAAGTAACGACTTTATTCAACAATTTCTTCTCTTCCCTGTCAGTCTCCTATGCTGTTTACGTTGTATGGTGCAGGCTTCCGTGTTCTACGACAGAATGCAGAACGGGCAGGCCAATAATGAGTCGGCATTCTGATGTAGAAGATGCCGAGGCAGCTTTTGTGGATGGTACATGCACTTATTGCGAAGCATGGCCATGGGAATGTTGCAGTCACAACTTTCATCTAGTCACCTAGATTGCTCCCCGTCCTGGTCCTTCTGCAGCTGGTGTGCACAAGGCCATGGCGGGACCATCAGGTGTGGTTGCGCAGACTGAGTTTGCCGCAGAGATGGCTGATGTGCTTGCCCGGGCTACCTCCACCCTGCACTGTGTTCACGGTTAGATTATTGATTTCTGGGCTCAGAATGCTGCTCACAGCTACAGTCCACCCCAGTACTTTTATTTCCGGAGATGCACGAGGAGCTCACAAAGTCGCAGAAGGATAAGCATATCCAAGGTCTTGCCCTTTGGGCTGTCCCTGTCAGGAGACAGTCTTGCTGGTTGCACACTCCTCGCGACAGCCTCTCCCTTACGAATTTTCCTGAGCAAGAACCTCCTTTCTTAGGGGCAGAGCACAATCTGGCACCCATGCCCAGACCTCTGGAACCTCTTCGTCTGGCCCCTGGACAGGATGAGGACAACCTGAGTAGGCTATCACCAGCAGTGATAGACACCATCACTCCACGAGGCGGCTGTATGTTTTGGAGTGACCTCTTTTTGCTAATTGGTAATTTGCTAATTGGTGTATAATCACAATTTGAATTAAAGGTGCAGTAGGGGATCTGGGAAATGCTAATATTAGCCTGCTAGCATTGAAACCATACGATCCCACCTTCCCTGCAAATCGCCATCCAAAGCCATGCCTCCTCCAAAACACATGAATGCACAAACACACAGCTGCTCTTGGCAAAGTGTCACAAGAGATGCTGTTAAACTACTACGGCATTTTGAAACTAGTCTCAAAGCATATATAATAAGAAAATTTGGCCGATATATTAAAGCCAATAAATAATGGATTATTTCCTTCAGCTGAGATACTTCAGATGCGCACTGTTGACCATGATGTTTTGTAATGCTTGAAATATAATTGAAATCACTTGAAAAAAGGAAAATACAGTTAAGTGCAACATACAGCGCAAGTCTGTCATATAGGCTACTTAATATTATAATGAGAACATTATAATTGTGTGCTTGGGACATGGCTTTTAGTGGGGAGACTTTTGTTTTTGGAATCAGGCTCTCAAAAATTATATAAAAATTTACATTTAGATTTATCTGCAAAATATAACAGTTATCAGCTTTCAAATATAAAGAATTATCGGTTATCGGTATCGGCCAAAATTTTCATATCGGGGCATCCCTATACCTGACTGCTGCAGATTCATTTCGGTGTTGTTACTGTTGACATGGATAAGCATAATTCTGAGTCTGAGGACTTGAGCAGCTCCAGGTAGAACATTACAGGTTGCCATCTCTTAATTACGGTAGTTATGGCGTGAACGCAGCATAAGCTCATTGTTTTGAATCGGTAGGAATCGTAAAAGGTGGCTGCTGTTTGTTTGCAGTGCTCCGTGACTGAGGTCTTTCTGTTTAAACTCTGCATAGCATGAAACACGCTTACACGAGGGTATGTAAAAACATGACAGGCAGGTAGGACATTTTATTATTTCATTCAGACAGAATATAAAGACTGGATGAACATTTTAGGCTTCCACAGACGATATATAATTATAAAAATACATTTAGACCGTTTAACATAGTGATTGCTATCAGGATATGAGGAGACTTTCAACCAGTATAACAAAAAATATTTCTGTAGAGCAGTGCTGTCCAAACTATGGCCCACGGGCCAAATGCGGCCCGGGGATGAATTTCAAATGGCCCGCAGGTTGTCTATTAAACTCTTATTATATGTGGCCCGCCATGCATAATTTACAAATCATGCAGTTTCACAATGTCAACACAAGGTGGCAGTACTATATTTCAGGCCAGGGAAACATGAACGATAAGCTACTCATATATATAATAGAAAAGAAACCGGCCCCCAGATGTGTCCACAACATCGAATCTGGCCCTCTTTTAAAAAGGTTTGGTAGAGAATCACCTATTGCACTTTTAATTTTTGAATAAATAAATCTGATCAGAAAAATAGTGAGGTCTCTGCAAAATCAGCTTGATTTAAAGCTGAGAGCAAGACGTATCCATATTTTATCATAACCAATCCATTCAACAACCATATTTTCACTTAAAGGGTTAGTTCACCCAAAAATGAAAATAATGTCATTTATTACTCACCCTCATGCCGTTCCACACCCGTAAGACCTTCGTTCATCTTCGGAACACAAATTAAGATATTTTTGTTGAAATCCGATGGCTCAGTGAGGCCTGCATAGCCAGCAATGACATTTCCTCTCTCAAGATCCATTAATGTACTAAAAACATATTTAAATCAGTTCATGTGAGTACAGTGGTTCAATATTAATATTATAAAGCGACAAGAATATTTTTGGTGCGCCAGAAAAACAAAATAACTTATTATAGTGACGGCCGATTTCAAAACACTGCTTCATTAAGCTTCGGAGCATAATGAATCTTTTGTGTCGAATCCTGATTCGGATCGCGTGTCAAACCGCCAAACTGCTGAAATCACGTGACTTTGGCACTCCGCACCGCTGATTCATTACGCTCCGAAGCTTCCTGAAGCAGTGTTTTGAAATCGGCCATCACTATATAAGTTGTTTGTTTTTTTTTGCGCACCAAAAATATTCTCGTCGCTTTATAATATTAATATTGAACCACTGTACTCACATGAGCTGATTTAAATATGTTTTTAGTACATTAATGGATCTTGAGAGAGGAAATGTCATTGCTGGCTATGGAGGCCTCACTGAGCCATCGGACTTCAACAAAAATATCTTAATTTGTGTTCCGAAGATGAACGAAGGTCTTACGGGTGTGGAACGCCATGAGGGTGAGTAATAAATGACAGAATTTTCATTTTTGGGTGAACTAACCCTTTAACTAAGGTATTATCTTATCTCACACATGCAAAGCCAGTCTTCACCATATATGATTTAAAGCAGTGAACTTGGTCAGATTTATCAGCACAAGAGGAGAAACAAAACACTTCAAACTGCTTGTTTCTGACATGCTGTCTTTGAGTGGAGTTCAGTTACAGGTCTTGTGATAACAGTCACGGCAACACCTGGACACTTCAAGGCATCAGGTGCCCACATACTGATTGTGTAAAAAAAAAAAAAAAAAATGCAGCTACTCAAAGCTGGTCAGGTTCAAATAGTTTTAAAAATAAATGCTGGTCTGAGATCTGCAACCATCTTCTTTTTTTTTTTTTTTTGGACAAACTCTGGCATCAAAAAACAAAAAGAACAAAGTACATTGCAACTATTAAAATATAAGTTGGATTGATGCTTCTCCCAACACTAAACACAGTTATCACCAAGAATACCCTAGCAACCACAAAGCAATCTAAATCCTTAGTCAGAAAATCCACATAGTAAGGCCCTGGAAACCAAAATGAGAAGGGTATGTCTGTGTCCTGCAGGACTACAAACTACACCCACTACAAGTTACACCTTCTCGGCAAAAGTGCGCATCGAAGGCGCATATCGACCGCAAAGGGGGCGCTCACGAGCAGCCTACTGAGACAAAAAAATTGACAAATGGGACACTCTACGGTCTCGTGGACTTAACAGACACGCGTACGCGGCAACCATTGTAAATCCACAAGACCGAAAGTGCTATGAAGTGTGCAACGTGGGAAAGGGCCAACATCAGCGATTCCCAGAAGGAGAGGCCCTAATGAAATTAAAAAAAAAAAAAAAAAAAAAAAACACTCTAGCAGCCACATTGCAAAGTGCTAAAAACCAACCAGATCACCCTAGCAAGCACCTAGAAACCACCCAGAACAACATACAGTATCAACCGCCTAACAAAATCCTATCAACCCACCTAGCAGTGGTTGTTGTTAACTAAAACTAAGGTTGTGTCTGAAACTGCCCCCTATACCTTTAATATAGTGCACTATTTGAGGGGACAGCGCCAGCCATTTGTAGTGGTGTTTCAAAAGCATAGTGAACACTGAGTGCACTCATTCAATCCCATAAAGCACCACAATAACAAGTATACAACCAATATACTGTACCTTTACAATCAGTGGCTAGACACTAGAAAATACTCGAGGACTGGGTCAGGACATGCCAAATGAATTCAGAATTTTTATAAAAATAAATTAAAGCTAAACTGAAATTAATTTTACATTCTATAAATAGTACTAAAATAATGTCTACTGTCACCTAGCAAATATCAAGAAAATACCAAGAACACATTAGCAAAAAGTGTCAGGAATTCTGAGAGGGAGGACCAAGATGCAGAATGAGTGAGGAGTGTTATTTATTGCCAACAAAGTCACAGCACAAGATAGATGAGGTGGGAACACAGTCCAAAGAATAGGGCAGGGCACACAACTGGAGAACAGTTGGTCGAAGATGAGACAGCTCCAGACTCCAGAGATAGCAGCTCAGGAAACCAGAGGCTCAACACTTTGAAAAGTAACTGCAGAAGCACCAGCTGGCAGCCAGGAAAGTAAGCAACCAGGGAAGACACAGGAAGCAGGGTAGGGCAGGAACCGACACGAGACACTAGAAATAACTGAAACTTGCATACAAAAAGAAATAAAACAAGACTGCAACTTACAGGGAACTAGAGAGAAAAGAAATAAAAGATTAGTTAGTAATCAAATCAAAAACAAGACAGAAACCAAAAATAAGGCTTGGGAGAACTAGAGCAAAATAAAGACTGGAACTTGAAAGAAGAACAAAGAAAAAACAGAAAAATCTAAAGGGAATAAATACAAAGCTAGACCTGACAGAGAACTGTTACACCTGGCTCAAAGATGTAACAAAGATGTAACCTGCAACAAAGAAAAGAAACCAAAACGCCCAAACCAACATAACTCAGCCCTAACAGAACATTTAAATAAAATTTAATAAAAAGTTTTCCGTTTTTTGTTGAAAATGATGTCGTGTAAACGGCAGCTAAATGTAGCACTGACCGACAGGCAAGAGCCATGTGCTCAGACACAAGACAAACAAAGAAACACTGAACAGAGACAAGAGAGACTGTTAGGGCAGGATCCAGACAAGAAGACAGCAACACCCTGGCTAGTGGCTACTGCATAGCAATATGCTAAAACAATCTAGGCTCATTGAAAAAATGTGCCTCTACCAACATTTTTGCAAAACTTCAAAAATACTTATAACCAATTATACCAAAAGCCTATGCATACAATTCACTGCAGTTTCCAGCTGAAATGAACACTAGTGCCAGTAAAACGCCTGTAAAACAACTTTAGTTGTAGTGCAATAGTGCATGATTTGTAAACTAATACAATTTGACATTTGCATCACATAACAAGCTTTGTGTCTTTTCTGACAGTAAACTTGCTCGGTAGCTCACCTGGTACCGTGATGCACTTGCAAAGCAGCGCTCGGGTATGATTCCAGTGAAACATGAGTCACAATAAAAACAAGGAAGCTAAAATGGCAATGGCATTTATCTCACATTTGCTTTTATTAACACTATAAGATATGTCTAGGGTTTACAGGTGGTAGTTAAATTATTTTCAAACCTGACAGAGAATTAACCTTTTAAGCGCTACCCACCATTTCATTTCTGAACTGCCGAGACTTAACGTAATAAAACATTTGCCAGATTCATGTTCATCAGCATTGGATAAAACTTAACATGCTTTTAGCACCACTCATTGGAAATTTCTCTCTGAAAGTGTCACAACACGTAAAGAAGTAGCGTTATATCTTTTTGCCAAAATGTCTCCACAGGCACGTTTTTTTCCAATAAACGTGAGTTGTCTAAAAAGGAAAATTAAAACCTTACAACATCTAGCTATCCATTGTACAGAAAAAAAAAACTCCTTTTTTTTCAGAAAATGTACAAATCTACTTAACAACCACACTGACAAAAATCATTCACGTTGACCTGTATAATAGTAGAAATTACAAAAAATGCTGGTAATAATCCACATTCAGTAGTCTAATGTAATGAAACGAAGAAGTTTAGGGTAAACAACACAGATATAGGAGGGAAAGGACTGTTCAATGCCAGCATGATGATCACTCCAAAACCGTCACTGTCTGAGGGGACCACACTCCATTTTTGCCCATTATGTGAGAGCATGTATGACAGACTGCCTGCCAAACCCTGTAATCAGTCCTCTCTCTTTATCACCATTAGTGTGTTGTGATAGCCACACAGCGTTTTGAGGGCTGTCAGCTTGGTATCCCCTCAAGCTACGACAGGTCCTTCTGGAAATGAAGCACATCCAAAGCTGCAGTCGGTTAAATCACAGCAGACTTCCTTTAACAGCACATAAGGCTTCTACACCTGGCCTCCCTTTAAACAAATACTTCACAATATACCTCCAATAATTCCAACCTGTTTTGAAAGAAAAGTGTGACTAGGAAATTTATCTGCAAACCCTGCCACGCAGTTGATTTCATTGGTCAACTCAATCACACACTCACCTGTCAAGAAATTTTGTACTGTAGGCCTTGTTATTGACATGGCCAATGACATCTTTAGAATGAGCTGCAAGGCAGGGTTTGCACTTAAATGGTTTGCAAGGGGAAAATCACGCAATTATTAGTGGTGTTTGCTAAGGCAAAGAACAAACCCCAAACCCAAAGTATTATTTTAGTATGTGAATTTCTGTATACCATTTTAACCTTGAATTGTGGTAGACCTACTTGATGAGAAGATGCAATTTTTTTTCTAATTGATACCATTTTCTATACAAGTTTAAATTTAATTACTCTAACCCCTGGTTTCACAGACAAGGCTTAAAGGGTTAGTTCACCCAAAAATGAAAATAATGTCATTAATTACTCACCCTCATGCCGTTCCACACCCGTAAGACCTTCGTTCATCTTCGTAACACAAATTAAGATATTTTTGTTGAAATACGATGGCTCAGTGAGACCTCAGTTCATGTGAGTACAGTGGTTCAATATTAATATTATAAAGTGACGAGAATATTTTTGGTGCACCAAAAAAAAAAAAAATAACGACTTATTATAGTGACGGCCAATTTCAAAATACTGCTTCATTAAGCTTCGGAGCTTAATGAATCTTTTGTGTCGAATCATGATTCAGATCGCGTGTCAAACCGCCAAACTGCTGAAATCACGTGACTTTGGTGCTCCGAACCGCTGATTCGACACAAAAGATTCATAACGCTCTGAAGCTTCATGAAGCAGTGTTTTGAAATCGGCCATCACTATATAAGTCGTTATTTTGTTTTTTTGGCGCACCAAAAATATTCTCGATATTCTCGCCGCTTTATAATATTAATATTGAACCACTGTACTCACATGAACTGATTTAAATATGTTTTTAGTACATTAATGGATCTTGAGAGAGGAAATGTCATTGCTGGCTATGCAGGCCTCACTGAGCCATCGGATTTCAACAAAAAATATCTTAATTTGTTTTCCGAAGATGAACGAAGGTCTTACAGGTGTGGAACGGCTTGAGGGTGAGTAATAAATGACTTCAGAAAGCAAATTAAGATATTTTTGATGAAATCCGAGAGGTATCTGACTCCTCCATAGACAGCGATTTAACGGCCACTTTCAAGGTCCAGAAAGGTACTAAAGACATAATTAAAATAGTCCACATGACTGCAGTGGTTCAACTTTAATTTTATGAAGCGACGAGAATACTTTTTGTGCACAAAAACTAAACAAACATATTGGCTTTATTCAACAATATCTTCTCTTCTGTGTCATTCTCCTATGCTTTTTACGTTCAGTGCTTCCGTGTTCTATGTCAGAATGCCGACTCAGTATTGACCGACGCTGTTCACCACGCGGTCCCTCACGCACATGGAAAGTATATAGCGTTGCCAGGGGCACTGAGTTAAGTTTTGTCGCTGTAGTCAACATGCACCGTGCAAGCTCACAAATCCTCTCATTATAACAAACAAAGTACAAACACGATGTAAATAAGAGATTGATTGTGCAGTGTAGATAACTTCATTGATTATAAGGAAAGTTTGTGAGATTGCAATTATCTGAGATGGGTGACAGCTTTTTAATGATTATAAAGGGAGTATGCAAATGTAGGCTAATACTGATTTATTACAACAATTCAATATACATGAAGTTAATATTAAGTGAGTATTGTCAGATTTCGTTAACGAAAATAGTTCCAAACAAACAAATAGTTCCAAACAAATCACAGCTGAACAAATCACAGCCGTGCATCTCCGAGCAAACACAGGTGTTTCGTTTATGAATGAATCTGCATTTTCAAACGAATCTAGTGAGTCAATGATTTAATGACCCATTCATACACTGCATCCAATTGTGCATACTATCCACTCTATCCATCCAAAATAGTATTGAATAGTACTAATGCCACCTACTATTTAGGATGGATAGTATGCACATTGAGACGCAGGCATAAAGACAGTCGCTTGCTTTGTTCCTGAATGAACCAGCCATTTGAACGAATCGATTGAATGAGTGATTCATTGACAAAGACAGTGACTTACTGTCCCCTACTAGTGGTTTTAGTTTCATTTTTAAAGTATCATTTCAGTTATTGAAATCGTTTAATATTTCTACACTGCTCAAAAAATTTAAAGGAACACTTTGAAAACATCAGATCTCAATGGGGAAAAATATCATGCTGGATATCTATACTGATATGGACTGGGTAATGTGTTAGGAATTAAAGGATGCCACATTGTTTGATAGAAATGAAAATGATCAACCTACAGAGGACTGAATTCAAAGACACCCCGAAAATCAAAGTGAAAAAATGATGCAGCAGGCTAGTCCATTTTGCTGAAACTTCATTGCAGCAACTCAAAATGGTACTCAGTAGTTTGTATGGCCCCCACGTGCTTGTATGCATTCCGGACAATGTCGGGGCATGCTCCTAATGAGACGACAGATGGTGTCCTGGGGTATTTCCTCACAGATCTGGACCAGGGCATCACTGAGCTCCTGGACAGTCTGAAGTGCAACCTGGTGGCGTCGGATGGACCGAAACATAATGTCCCAGAGGTGTTCTATTAGATTTAGGTCAGGTGAGCGTGGGGGCCATTCAGTGGTATCAATTCCTTCATCCTCCAGGAACTGCCTGGATACTCTCGCTACATGAAGCCGGGCATTGCCGTGCACCAGGAGGAACCCAGGACCCACTGTAAGACCCTATGCTGGTGCAGTGGGTCCTGGGTTCCTCCTGGTGCACAACAATGCCCAAGGATTTCATCCCGATACCTAATGGCAGTCAGGGTGCCATTTTCTAGCCTGTAGAGGTCTGTGTGTTCCTCCATGGATATGCCTCCCCAGACCATCACTGACCCACCACCAAACCAGTCATGCTGAACGATGTTACAGGCATTACGTTCTCCACAGCTTCTCCAGACCCTTTCACATCTGTCACGTGCTCAGGGTGAACCTGCTCTCATCTGAAAAGCACAAGGCACCAGTGGCAGACCTGCCAATTCTGGTGTTCAATGGCAAATGCCAATCGAGCTCTACGGTGCCGGGCAGTGAGCACAGGACCCACTAGAGGACGTCAGGCCCTCAGGCCACCCTCATGAAGTCTGTTTCTGATTGTTTGGTCAGAGACATTCACACCAGTGGCCTGCTGGAGGTCTTTTTGTAGGGCTCTGGCAGTGCTCATCCTGTTCCTCCTTGCACAAAGGAGCAGATACCGGTCCTGCTCATGGGTTAAGGACCTTTTACGGCCCTGTCCAGCTCTCCTAAAGTAACTGCCTGTCTCCTGGAATCTCCTCCACGCTCTTGAGACTGTGCTGGGCGACACAACAAACCGTCTGGCAATGGCATGTATTGATGTGCCATCCTGGAGGAGTTGGACTGCCTGTGCAACCTCTGTAGGTTCCAGGTATCTCCTCATGCTACCAGTAGTGACACTGACCCTAGCCAAATGGAAAACTAGTGAAGAACAGTCAGAAAAGATGAGTAGGGAAAAATGTCAGTGGCCTCCACTTGTAAAACCATTCCTGTTTTGGGGGTCGTCTCATTGTTGCCCATCTAGTGCACCTGTTGTTAATTTCATTAACACCAAAGGAGCTGAAACTGATTAACAACCCCCTCTGCTACTTAACTGACCAGATCAATATCCCAGGAGTTTAACTGACTTGATGCTATTCTCTGATTAAAAAGTGTTCCTTTAATTTTTTTGAGCAGTGTATATTCGAAACTTTATATTTAAAACATTAATCTCATAACATTATCATGAATTTAAATGCATTCATTCCACTTCTGAGCCTCATTAAACAGTCAGTAATGTTTTTGTTCTTCTGTGCCACCTCTGCAATGCAAGGAGGAATTTTGTTGATACTGATTTAATTTGATTGGTAACTTTTTCTTCCTGATTGTGTCTTATTATTCTAACTCAATGTAAATATAAATGCAAATATAAATGTATGAATTTGACATAAAAGATTACACATTTAATAAGGCTGGAAAAATTGCCCTTACAAAGGTAAAAAAAAAAAAAAAAAAAAAAGCCCGGCAAGTCAAATATTGTCTCATAATGGGAAAGTAAATTTCTGTCATTTATCAGAAGGTGCTCATAAATTTTTGACTGTGCTCCTAAATCTTTAAAAATAGGAGCTCCTAAAAAGAAATGTAAGCGTAGAGCCCTGCTTCCTGATAATGTTTGGGGCTCAGACTCACACACCCAGTTTAAATCTAGATTAAAAACACATCTCTTTAGCCAAGCATTCACATAATGCATCTCATAACCATGTACTCCAATTACATCAGTTCAAATGCACATGATTATCTTTGCTTAATATTATGAACAGCAACTACGCTAATTATTTTCCATTTGCTTTTATGTTTTATCTCGGGATGCCCATCCCGAGGTAACTAGAGAGTACATCAGCTCCAGTTTGAATCCAGCCTCTTACGAAGTCTTCAGATGCCCCAACACATGTAACACCTGTGAAGAGATGACTCCCAACTCCTGTGAGGACTTCAGATGACGCCAACTCTGCTAAACTGTTCAATTTTCCATATATTGTAATCAGTATGTCCACAACTCGTAATAATTACATCAATGAGCTCATTGTTTCTGCCTTAAATGAATACATTGTTAGCTAACCGCATGATTTGTATATGTGCACTGCTGAAATACATTACTTGGACAAAGTCACCTCTGATAACAGATCACCCTAAATTGTAATGCAGACACATGCATTTTCTGTAAAGCTGCTTTGAAACGATATGTATTGTTAAAAGCACTATAAATGTGAATTGAATTGCTTCTCCTGCTTGGATTTAATAAAGTCAATTTGTGTTTGATACTCCTTTGTTGTGTGCTCTATATACCACTGCCACACCTGACATTAACAAGGTATTCTTTTCTTTTTTGTGATGCAGTTTTTATTATTATTATTATTATTATTATTATGGTATCAGGACAGTTGTAAAACCCAATAAGTTCACAATACTCAAAACATTTGTGTAAACCGATTACCTCAAAGCATTTAAGTAAACTAACTAAGTAAACAAATTTTTTTAAGTTAACTAACTCAAAAATTAAGTTAGTAGAACAAACCATAATAAACTAACTCAAAGTTTGTTTGCATAAATATCTAATTAAATCAAATGTTTATGAAGTTTTGCAGACAATCCTGGACCTCACCGCAGACTATATTCTTCACCACAATGGTAACCCAACAGAACATTAAACACTAACACTAACATGTCTCTCTCTATATAATCTTGTGCAAAAACACCCAAAATAACACTTCATTTCAACATTTATTCTCCTTATATACAGTCTGACACAAAGTATGCTGAGAACTAGAAATTTTCTGCAACTTTACGTAAGTTTAAGTTCAGCTTAATACAATTAGATTTTGAGTTCACATAACTTTTTTTCAATTAAGTGCAATGAACTTTTAGTAATATTTGAGTGTACTGACAGTCTTGTGACAGTTACTTTTTAACTCTGCACATTTGTAATGAAGTTGCAATTTAGTACATTTAAGATTGAAGTAATATTGAAAAACACACTACAGTTAAAATTAGGACTTTTTATGTTCTTTAGTATGTTAGTCAACACATCTCAATAATTGTACTTCTTTAAAGCATGACAAAAGATTATTAAAACAATAATTTAAATTTGCAAAGTGCAATTTTTAGAAGTATACTTAAGTGTGTTCAGAAACATAGTCATGAAAGTGTACTTTAAGTACACTTAAATGTTTTATTTCAGTAATATTATATTATCTGCAAGTGCAGTTTTTTTTTAAATATGCTTTTAAGATTTGAAGTACACTACAAGTGCACATTCAATACAATCAAGCGCACTTCTTTTTCACAAGGCTATGTAATATATATACATCATAAGTCCATAACTAACTTAACAGGACTAAATTTATTAAACACCTTGCATGCACACTTTGTAAGTTACTTTGCGAATGCATGCACTTAGAGACCTACAACGAATTCTGTTTGGTCAGCCATGGAAAATATGTGGCTGTATTTAAAGGCACATTGCGTCTCGCTGTGGGTCATTGGCTGTCAGAGATGCAGGCAGGAAGGATTAGTTCCTCACGAAACCCAATCCAACATACTCTTAAAGTGCAGAGAGCTTGCCAGGTGCAACCAAGCAAGACCAACAGGAACCCAGCTTTAAGGATCCTAAGTGGGCAATTACAAGTATCTTCCATTAAATAGGATTAACGACAGCAACAAACAGAAACCAGAACTGTCTGTGTATTTAAAGAGAAGCACTGGCTTCAGTTCAGTTTTCATGCATTTAAACTTGGCAACTGACTGGATTTTTACAACATATATATTCCTGTGCTGTATTATATTGTTTTTCAAACCCTGATTATATATATCACATACATGTTCCCAGTCATTCCAGCAGGTGGAGCTACAGACTACCATAATGAGAAATATCTTTGAAAAAAAAAATGCTTAAGAACTATTATTAGTTACTATCATTAGTGCATTTAAATAATTTAGACTTGTCATTTCCTTATTGTCCGTGCAGAAGCTATTTCATTTTATTTATCCATAGCACATGCATTTTGTTTCTTTATAGCCTAAGTAATATTGTCCAATGACGTGTTTGCATTATTTAGGTATTTTATTTTATTTTTTATATTATATTATTTTTTGATAGGCAATAGATTTTTTTTGGTAAAACTTTACAATATGGTCTTATTTGTTAATGCATTAACTATAACATGAACTAACAGAGAGCAATAACCTTTGTGAATGTTAGTTAATAAAATATTTGTGTTCATGTTAGATCACTAACTAATGTTAACAGATACAACTCTGGATCTTAAAATGTCTTAGAAAATGTTGAGATTAATATTAACTAAGATTAATAAATCCTGTAGAAGTATTGTTCATTCATTGTTAGTTCATGTTATGCTATAGTAATGCTATAGATTGTTGTTTTAATTAAGATTCAAATAAATAAGCACAACAAATATTAAAGGGCACCTATTATGCCCCTTTTCACAAGATGTAATATAAGTCTCTGGTGTCCCCAGAAAGTGTCTGTTAAATTTCAGTTCAAAATACCCCCCACATCTAATTTATTATCTAGCTTGTCCAATTTGTCCCTATTTGGGTGTGAGCAAAAACACGCAGGTTTTGTGTGTCCCTTTAAATGCAAATGAGCTGCTTCTCCCGGCCCTCTTTCAAGAACAGGGCAGAGCTTTAACAGCTCACGCTTCAGTTGCAACAAAGCTGGAGAATCTGGCTGTCAGTAGTCGGATACTGATAAAGAGACTCAGGAAGAAGATACAACTATTAGAATGCAACTGGACGTTTCTGAATGGTCAGTGGATAAATTCACTGTCCTTTGCAAATAAACATCAAGCGTTAGCGTCAGTTCTGGCAGGTCACGTCAGTCAAGCTCGCATCAGCTGACTCCCAGGTGACTCACATCTACCTAGGAATACGACGCCTATCACAGCATCCATATATAAGCTCCTCAGTATTATCAGTAGCTATCGCATTTCTCAGGAGCTAATTACCCTCCTCCATCCCCAGCACCTCCTCTCTTCAGTCAGGATTGGCTTTATGATTCCCCTGAATCAGACTAATTCTTGAAATTGTCTATATGTTAAATTATTGACCTTAATGATATCTGCATATGTTGGTTCTGTTCTTTTTACCCTAAGGAGGGTTATTGCTGCTCTCCCTGCTCTTATCCATGCTAGGCTGCATGGATGCGCAGGGAGTTCTTGCACCAATACAAACTCTATCCAATTATAAATCATATTTGACGATTGTGGTCCTGACAGAAATAGTGTATTTAATGTCTTGTCTTAACAGAAACCATGTGGTTTACAACTATGTGGTTGTTAGGGTGTTGCTATGCAGTTGCTAGGGTACTCGGGAAGGTTGCTCGGGTGTTGTTATGCAGTTGCTAAGGTATTCGGTGTGGTTGCTGGATGTTGCTATGCGGTTGCTAGTGTACTCAGGTGGTTGCTACTGTGTTGCTATTCTGTTGCTAGTACATGTAATCTGGGTGTTTGCTATGCGGTTGCTGGGGTAATTTAGGTGGTTGCTATGCAGTTGCTAAGGTATTCGGTGTGGTTGCTGGATGTTGCTATGCAGTTGCTAGTGTACTCAGGTGGTTGCTACTGTGTTGCTATTCTGTTGCTAGTACGTGTAATCTGGGTGTTTGCTATGCGGTTGCTGGGGTAATTTGGGTGGTTGCTATGCAGTTGCTAAGGTATTAAGGGTGGTTTCTATGTGGTTACTAGGGTAGTCAGGGTGTTATAACTTAAATTACAGTTCTGCTGACAATTTATAATTTGACGTTAGACTCACATATCTGTGGTGGCGACGTACTCTTCTCTCACGTAAAAGTACACGACTGTCTCCTTCGGTAGCTAATCTGTGGCACTATCCACCCGCCATAATTGGCTGCTTAGTTAGCTTAGCAGTGGCACAAAATACACCTCTCAAACAGTGCGTGCACATATCGAATGAGCACCGTTTCGCTGGTTACTGCACGTGAGTGGTTTTAAATCACTTGTTCTTAAATTGCAAGGCTTAAAAACACATTATTTCTTAAGACTGCGTAATAACGCCACACTGGCGATGACATGACTGCGTCTGACTTTGCGATTGGTGGTAAGGTCAGCCTATTTTAGTTACTCTTATGGAGACATAAAATGTGATTATCAGCCGATACCGACCTGCAGCCGATCAATCAGAGCATACCTACTGTTGATCTAGACTAAATGTGAGCATTTACTCATCTCACTTGCACAAAAACAGATTCACTATTCCGCAAAATGAATAAAAACAGAGAAATGCAAACCATTCTGCAAAAAAAATTAAATATGTTAATAACACAAATATACTTTATGTATTTAATCTCACTTTATTAACCAATGTCTTTGCTGCTGACCTTCGATGATCAAGTTCAACCATATTGATAATCAAAAATGACTTTAGATAAACATCACATTTATGTTTCTTTTTTTCTTTTGTATTTATTGCTGAAATAAAAGTGTTGAACTTTTGATCTTTATTCTCCTGCGTCATTTCACTTTTGGTGTGAAAGGGCTTTTAGGCCTACATTTGCCAAAAATAGAACTTTTGTTGTTTTGTTATTAAAAAAACAAACAACCAAGTCCAGCTCAGTTGAGAAAAACTAATTAGTTACTTTTTAAGGGAATAAAGCAATATTGTAAAGCATTACCTTTAAAAATATCTTTCCCCAACACTGGCTCTCATAAACACCTTTCTAAATCCTAAAATGACAGACAAGACACCCTATGGCAAAGTTGACGCTAGCAAACGGAGGAAGGCAACAAGGCATGTCTAAATCCAATAATCGTGTCATATCCTGTATGAGATACATCCTACGCTGCCTATGATATCCCACAATCCTGTGCGTTCCGTTCCATGACAGCTGAGCTAAAAAATAATTATGGCATCTGAAAGTTGTGGTTGGTGCTCAGTTTGTGTTTAAATCTACATTTTTTGACTCGCTTTTTCCACTTTTTATTTCATTTCTAGCGATAAATTACTATTGTAATAGTACTAGTACTATTGTAGTTTTGCTGTAGATCATTAAACCATTACTCAGATGTCTGTCCTAAATCAGTTTCGTGAGATACCTTTGTGCGCAACTGCCAGCAAAATTATTGCTTGATAAAACAGCGAGGCAACAAGTCAGCTGCCTAAGCTTTCGAACGTAGCCCCACTGTCCTGCAAAGTTTAGCTCCAATCCTAATCAGACACATCTGAACCAGCTTATCAAGCCCTGCGTCCGTATATGCCTACTTCCATTCAATATGGTATGTGAGAAAATGTATGTGAAATGAGTAGTATATCTGATTTCGCAGTACTGACCTTCTACTTTGGCTGAGATTCTGAAGTGTGCATCCAATGGACACTTTACTATCCCATGAGGCCACAGGAGATGAGTTATGAATGGCAGTGAAGCGACGCAACTGATGCTGTAAGTCAACATGGCGAATGTAGTGCATCCAAATTACATTGATACTATAGAACATACTTTTTTAATGGTAGCAAAGTTGGTTCTTTGTGAAATGTAGTAATTGCTCAGACAACATGTGATTTTTGATGCCCCTACATTCTTCAGGAATACTAGAAATCCTCAGGTCATTGTCCCACCAGGAGCAGGATTGGAAACCCCTGTTTACAGTTTTTCTTGATTGCTAACACACTATAACTGATTCATTTGACACAATTTCCCAAACCATTTATTCAGTTCCACGGAGGCCACAACGCCATGGCGCCCCGAACGTCCTGATCCGCCATGGCTTCCCGAAGGGCCAGATCCACCATGGCCTCCCGAAGGGCCAGAACCACCATGGCTTCCCGAACTGCCCGATCGGCCATGGCGCCCTGAACTGCCTAATCGGCCATGGCGCCCTGAACTGCCCGATCGGCCATGGCGCCCTGAACTGCCCGATCGGCCATGGCGCCCTGAACTGCCCGATCGGCCATGGCGCCCTGAACTGCCTGATCGGCCATGACGCCCTGAACTGCCTGATCCGCCATGGCTTCCCGAAGGGCCAGATCCACCATGGCCTCCCGAAGGGCCAGAACCACCATGGCTTCCCAAACTGCCCGATCGGCCATGGCTTCCTGAACTGCCCGATCGGCCATGGCGCCCTGAACTGCCTGATCCGCCATGGCTTCCCGAAGGGCCAGATCCACCATGGCCTCCCGAAGGGCCAGAACCACCATGGCTTCCCGAACTGCCCGATCGGCCATGGCTCCCTGAACTGCCCGATCGGCCATGGCGCCCTGAACTGCCTGATCTGCCCTGGCCTCCCGAGCTCCCGGTTTCGCCCTGGAGTCTATATAACCTGCCTGCACTTCCCTGCTCACCCTCCAGTCCAGACTCCAGGGCGCCTGCCCCCCTTCCCTGGTTGGATCATCTACGGCGCGAGGACACGCCTACCGGGAGGGTGGAGTACTGTCACAGTCACCATCTCTGCCTCTGTTCCTTCACTACATTCCTTCCCAGCATCCTCCTTGGCTCCCACCTGCAAGTCCTTCTCAATCACCTGCACCTGCCAGCTCTTATCCTAATCACCTGCACTATATCTTCACTCACCTTGTCTCTCCTTGTTGTCCAGTCTCGTAGATACCTAGTGTGTGGAACTTGTTGGACCTGTTTTTATCCAGAGATTCTCCAGTGATTCTCCAGTGTTTCCTCATGTGATCTTCCCCAGTGTCCTTCTCCTGCATTCCACTCCAGCGTCTGTGTTCTCCACTCCCTTGTGTTCTCCTTGTGCCTGTTTGTTTGCCCACTGCTGCACTAATGGACATCTGTCACCCTTTCCTCTGTCTCTGGGTCTCAGTTCCGTTACAATTTATACATACAGTTTAATTACAGTACACAGTGACAGTACTTTATATTAAAAAAAAATTCACTATTCTGTGTCCAGTAAACTGTAGCACATGTACACCCTCAAATTTGTGATTGTCAAATTTATTTGTAGCCGTTTTTTTATTTTATTTGTAGCCGTTTTTTTTTTTGCAGAACTGAGAGACGACTGCCTAAGAAAGGTAGAGAAAGACCAAGAAACTGCTATAGTTTTGTATACTGTAATTAAAAGGTGAATTTATTTCTTTATGTATTACTGTATTGACAGTATACTGTACTGTGTTGCATACACATTTCATATTTAGTTCTTTGGTTTTTGAACTTTTATTCTTCTTGTAAGATCAACTACTTCATCTACTTTCATCTCCTGTAATATCAATTCACAGTAGTGAAATGAAAATAATTTTCCTAAAGCTCATTGTTGCACTATTTTATTTATGTTGTATACTGTAATAGACACTGAGCTGCCAAATTATTCTTGAATACCAATAAGAGGTATTTTTGTTACAGTGTTATGAATTGATCTCACTAGTGTTGTAACGCAGAGTTGAAATGTTGTTGCCCAGAAAAACCAATGTGTAGAGCTCGAGGAAATGATGCACGTGAGGCGAGAGCTGGCGTGTATTTTCCCCAGGTTTAATAAAAATGACTTGTACATCGTCACACTCGTCCGCATACATGGGGATGAGTGAGAGAAAAGGATCCAAATAAACATTCAACTTAGGTCACAAATAGAAAAAGGAAAATAAAAGGGAAAAGAGTACAAAGTCGATAGAGCGGTTATCTCTTCTCCTGCTCACCGTTCACGTTCTCTTACAGACGCACACACTCAATGGACATGCGCAGTTCACAATCTACCACAAATTATTGTAAATGCTCTAAGTGACCATTACAGTGTTCACTGGGCAGGAAAGTAGTCTGTGTATTTGCAGGTTTTGTGTGTCATCTGAGGCCAAAGTTTGATTTTGACAGAAGTGAATAAGTTTTTGACTGAAATATTTGATTTTAACGTGGTAGTTTGATGTTTGTATAAGTTGATGTGTAGTTATGAGATTGTGTTTATAGTTGTTAGAAAATGGTGAATTGTTTCATGAATTGTGTGTTAGAAATTGAAAAAAAACTGTAAAGGGTTAGTTCACCCAAAAATGAAAATTCTGTCTTTATTTACTCACCCTCAAGTTGTTCCAAACCTGTATGAATTTCTTTCTTCTGCTGAAACAAAAGAAGATATTTTGAAGAAAATGGGTAACCGAACAGTTGATGGGCCCCAATGACTTACATAGTATGGGGGGGAAAAATACTATGTAAGTCATTGGGGTCCATCAACTGTTTGGTTACTGACAAGAAATTCATACAGGTTTAGAACTACTTGTAGGTGAGTGATGACAGAATTTTCATTTTTGGAACTATTGTGAACTATTCCTTTAAGTAAACATGTTGGCTATTGCAAATCCTCTCTTCTTTCATGAGCTCTTATGTACATTTCTGTACAAGATTGAAAGTAATTGGCAGAGAGATGTGGAAAATTCACAGTAAACATGAAAGCAAGATTGAAACCAAACTATTTATTTTTTTACTGTAAGCATTTGTGGTTGTGAATACAGTACTACACAGTACGAAAGAAAAGAAATCAAATCAACCATGTGTAGTTGGACAGAAACAATAGTTGTGTTTGAAATCAAGATACTTCCTGTTAGATTTTGGTTTTACATAGAGAATTGTGTGTTGTGTTTTACAAAAAGTGTTTTATGAAATTGAAAGCTGAGTCGAAGGCCGAGAATTAGTGTATGGTTTTGCAGATTTGATGTCTGGTTCTGGTGTTTGAGTGTCAGGTTTCAGAAATTGTGTGACAAGTAAGGATTTTGTGTGTAAGCAGTTGAAAAAAACTGCAAGTTCATGAAACCAGTGTGAAACAACTGTTTTACATTGAGGCAATGGGGATAATGTTTCATAATCTTTCATATAAAATTAGAAATAGAGATTTGCTTAGAATAGAATAGTACAAGAAGAGAACAGTACAAATTAACTTGTTTAAAATATGTCAAACCTCCTGACCTGAGTCATCCTATAGCATCAGACTGGAGGGAAGTTGAGAATAAAGAGACAGTGGCAGTGGTGGGATTTGGTTAAGCTTCTAGAAAAGCAGAACCAGTATTTTGATGTTTTAAAGCTATAGGCCACTGCTAAATTCAGAACTACACTAGCTGATATCTAGTGATTGGTAACTTAAGATTGTAGTTTTAAGTACATGATGGTGAAACTTGCCAGATTGCTATCAAAGTTGCATTGCTTAACCTTTCCCTAGCCAGCTGCGCTAGGCAGATATAACACTCTATTGCAAAACTTAAGCTGCGTCCCAATTCAGAGGTTGCAAACTACAAAGGCCGCATTCGAAGGTTGATTGCATCACATTGGCGTAACGAAGGCTGTCCTAATCCTTTGTGGTATATCCCAGAATTCATTGCAGGATTTTTTATGAGAGAAATTGACGGAATACACTTTTAAATGTAAATTGGTTTCAACTAATGATACAAATGTAAAAATAAAATTTTTAATCGTTTTTTTATTTTATTTTATTTTTTTAACAATTTTTTAATCGGTTGAAATGTTGACATCTTGCTAAGATGCAATTTTATATAGTGAAGGTGAACATATTAGTTTTGATTTCAGACAGTTCTGTCACAGTTGTTAGGATGCAGCCTCTTAATTGGGACACTGATTATGTTAGAAATGTTAGCATGTGCTGTATGTATAATCAGTGTTTAATCGGTGTTGCTAGATTAATTTAAGATCGATAGGGGGCGATCATACTCTTTATACTAAAGCATGTGAGTTAATAATAGGCTGCGTATATATGTGCAAGGTTATAAACATTATGAAAGGATATTCAGGACAAGCTGTGTCATTGAACAAGCATACCGTACTGAAGTCCAGCTGGAGAGCAATCTTCTAACAGGAGGACAGCAATGGCAATATAGAACTGTGTACAGAAGCAGCTGCCCAGATGCCTGCTTTTGTGCATGTCTCAACACTATCATTGGAGTTTTTTAATTTACATTTCCTTCATAATCTCAATCATTTACATCTCTATCACCTCACTACTACATAACAACCATTAGTTTCCATGTTTGTTCTTCTTTAACTATTATTATTAAAATATTGTTTGCGATTTACTCTTTTTTTTATTCTTTTGTTACTTCGTTGTGAGCTTAATGTTAGATGCTAACAGGATGAAAAAATAAGCTGCAACAGATAACATTAGCAAGATAAGCTAGCTAACTAGCTAAGTAAATGGTTGTTTAAATAACAAGCAAAAATTAAATACAAAGTGACTAAAACCATTATGTATCCAAATTATTAAAGGGATAGTTCACCCAAAAATGAAAATTCTGTCATTAATTACCTCATGTCGTTTCAAACCCGTTTAAATCTTCGTTCATCTTCTGAACACAAATGAAGATCTTTTTGATGAAATCTGAGCTCTCTGACTCCTCCATAGACAGCTACGCAACTGACACTTTGACGCTTTAATAAGTTCATAAAACGATCAAAAAACTTATCCATATGAACTGAGCGATTTAGTCCAAATTTTCTGAAAAGAAATTATCACTTTATATGACGAACAGATCTGAATTTAGGTTTTTATTCACATATAAACATTCATCAACTCACACATCAGTTGTGGTAAACGGAAACTCAAGCATGTTTGCTTGATGTGTGAGAATGTCTGATTTTGTGTTAAGCAGCACGTTTTAGCTTCCGGAAGAGATTTGTTCTATAATGAGATCTATAATCAGATCTATAATGAGATCTATAATCAGATAATGTCTGCTCATCAATGCTTATATGTGAATAAAAGCCTAAATTAAATATGTTCATCGTATAAAGCGATCAAGTCTCATCAGAAAAATTAGACTAAACCACTCAATTTATATTTTTATGATCTTTTTATGAACTTTTTGAAGCATCAAAGTGTCAGTTGCGTAGTTGTCTAGGGACAGAAAGCTCTCAGATTTCATCAAAAAGATCTTTATTTGTGATTTGAAGATGAACGAAAGTCTTACGGGTGTGGAACGACATGAGGGTGAGTACTTAATGACTTTTTTAGGTGAACTATCTCTTTAAGTGTAATTAGTTAACTATGGTTGCTTACACCTTTTATTTAATATGTTTGGTTTCAAAATGAAGAAGATTCAACATTTCTTTAACTGGCTGAGAAAGATAGTGACACAAGGGAATAACATTATTTCATACATTAGGCTACTAGGCTAACTCTTATTTTTCTCCCATTTTCCTCACAAAAGCTACTCACAGGAATTATTAGACGTTCATCCATCCAGAACAGTAATCTGACCAATAAATTGACGATTTGTTGAACAACTTTCCTATATAAAAATGCCGTCATGTAGCCTATTTTTCTTTTTATCCTGAGAGGGGCGCTGTTGTGTTATAAAAGACACTTGAAAAGAAGCGGCCTTCAGTGAATTGAGTGACAAACATACCGAGTTACACAAGTAATTCATATTTTACTAACAACTCTGTTCATGGAAACACAAATTAATGGGTTAATTGTCATAATTGTGTGAAAAATGACAATACTATCTATCTATCTATCTATCTATCTATCTATCTATCTAAACTGTCTGTCTGTCCGTCCGTCCATCTTTCTGTCTGCCCATAAATCAACTGGACAGGCAAAAGATTTGATGCAAAAAACTCAACATCCATAATCATTGTTTTGATTTAAATATTAGGCAGTGATATGACAGCAGATACTCCGATAGCGGTGATGCTCTTAAACTAATCCAGAGACTCTCACTGGATGATAGCGTAATGCATTGCTCTCTGACAGATTAATGCTGTATACAGGCTCCAATGCGACATGTACCACTGGCAGGGCATAATCTCTGCATCTGTTCCCCATAATGGCTCTGAGTCACTATGTCATGACCGAATTTTTATTTATTTATTTATTTTTTTTAAATATAAGGATAATTATATCTAGGACTCTTAAGTGCAAAACCTAAAGTAATAAATATAAGGCTCCACTTTTTCTGCTGTGTTTTACACTGTTGGTTAAATTGGTGAGAAATGTTTAGATTATTTTAATTAAACATTATCCATTTTCATTACTCATTCTTTTATTAATATAACTTATTGACTGATTGGGTACTGTATTTCACAGTACTTTTGTATCTGCTTTTTCAGATAAAGAAGTGAAAAATTAGCCAATAATAGCAGTTTGTTGCTTTATAGATATTGTATATTCTATTCACCTTATTTTAAACTTGGCATGAAACAGAAGTTGCATAGTCTTTCTTTCCCTATTGTGATGTAGTGAAAAGACTTCTTGAAGGAGAACAAATGTAGGGCGGGGCTTGATTTTGTTCATGGGAAATTGATTGGATGGTTGTGGTTTGCTATTGGTGGCTCTCATGAGTGTCCCACCCTTGTGCCAGTAAACAGGTCATCAGAGAAGAGATGTCACTGCAAGAGGGAGGGGAAGTTATTTATAATAAACACTGCAATATTAGCATACATAAACAACAAGAATTGTTCATTTTGATTTCATGGTGACTTTAAGGCTATTAATAATCCCTCAATTGAATATGTTGCTAAAACTTGAAACTGTTGTCATTATTTACTTAGCCTCATTCCATTCCAAACCAAACCAAACCAAACCTGTATGATTTAATTTCCCTACACCTACTTCCCTTGGTACTGGAAAAGAAGAAACTCATTTTTGGGTGTGGAACGACATGAGGGAGTGAATGATGACATAATGTTCACTTTTGGCTTAACTGTTCCTTTAAAGTGAAGATTATGTGATGACTGTGCTATATCAGTGTCTCTATTTAAGTCGGTAAAAACGACATTCTTTGTATGTTAACACTGAAACACTCCCGTCAATATTTAATTGTATTAGTATGGAAGTATGAATTTATGTAGCACGTGAGACGCAACTTTCAGCCGTTGATATGCTCGGGTGGTGACGTCACTTCCGGGATGTTGTCAGTCAGAAGTCATCACAGTCAAGCGCAGTCGGTGTGTGTTTGTGTTCGTGTTTCCACTTCACCGCACTGGGTTCGAGTAGCAGAATGGGCCGGGATCTTTGTGTTCGTGATGTACACTTGTTTTCACTGTAATGCAGGGAGAAAGACTCGTCAGGGGAAGCAGTTTTATTGATGTTGCGGGGATTTGTGTCGGTGAAGCGGGCTAGCTCACTGCGCTAGCTCGAGACAGGATGATTCGTTGGATCCGACAACAGCTGGTACGATCCATTTAAACTAGTTTATTATTACACTATCTGTATGCTTCTTCATTGCTTTGGTGTTGAGATCTTTTGCTAAGTCTTATCGTTGCTTTAGCTCCAGGCTAGCGTGTAATGTCTGGCCACTAAATCATTTCACAACGAATTAAATTTCATTTAATTAGACACAAGTCAATGTTTTGCTTAAATGAAACGATATATATATATATATATATATATATATATATATATATTGTATTATGTCATCCGTTTTTATTTTGAAGAAGGGGATCAGATATGACGTTATTGAGAGCATGAATAAAGAGATAATTGAACGATTTTGTTTTTTAAAATTGTTTTGGAGGGAAGCGCGAGGGGTTTGCAGCAAAGCTCGCGTGCAGCCCCTCGTGATTGCGGCTTGTGTTTGATTGTTCTGACTGTTGATGACAGTTGTATTTCATAAAACTACGGACTTTTTCTGCAACAAATGTCACAAGTGACGTTTCTCATGCGCTTTAATAATATTTCAAAAAGTTTCACTTGTAGACTGTAATATGTTGAGGTTGACTTTACATGCTTTGCTTTGTTTGAACAAACAAACCAAAAATTACAAAATGCTTTAGATATCTAAAATATGCAGGCAAAATATCTCTGTAGTGAATTGCTCTGTTGTTCATCTGTCTTTCGATATATTTGGAATCTGTATCTGTCAGATATCTGCAGAGCCCCTAAAGGGAAATGGTGATGGAAAAAATGAGCTGGGAGGGGAAATTATATTTCCATGCTTTTGAGTTCTCTTCAAAAACTAATGCGTTCCACTAAGTAGTTTCATTTGCTCACAAAACACTCGTTTTCTCACAAAACTAATGTGTTCCACTAAAAAATTGCATTTGCTAACAAAACATTTGCGCTTTCTCGCAAAACTTTTGTGTTCTCCAAAGAAACTTTGCTTTTGCTTGCAAAATATTTGAAGGCCATTCTTTGTATTTTCATGACCATAAAGTGCCCTAATATAAGCAAAAATACTTTACAAAATAGGCCCACACTTTTCATAAAGGTGGTTAAGTACAGTAACAGTTTGGGAAGAAAAATCGCCAGAAAAAGCCCAGTGAAGAAGAATAAAATAAAACCTCTTTTGCTGTACTTCTACAGTTATGTTTCAAGAATGTGTTGCATTAGACTGATATTTAGTTGGAAAACTAATCAGTTTTCATTTGATATTGAAATACAGGCTAATATGAGAATGATGTCATAGCATCTGCACCCAGCGTGTGAGCATCTTGTGTTAATGTTGAAACAAAATTAAATAGCTTTGATTTGTAAATGGAGCATTTCCTCAGTTGAAGAAAATGGTTTCAATATGGTATATAGTTACGGTGTAAGATTTCCTTATCTTGATTATTTCTGCACTTCTCAGATGGCTTACAGTAATTTACAGAATTTCAGAAGACTAGAAATCTTGGATATAAACAACTGATTTATCTTATCTGGTTTGTATGTCTAAAGGTTGTGCCCTGATGCTGTTTGCTTGATTCAGGAAGTGTTTAGATCTGGTGATTTCAGTGGTGTTGTTAGATACCGCTACCCTGTGGCTGCAAACTTGCTTTTTACTTTAAAAGTTTAGTGGAGCTGGAAACAGTTGGTGGTATAGAACCACATCTCTTTTTTTCCCCACATGCTTCAGGTGCCTTTTTCTTATCTGTGTAATTGGGTTTGTACTGATAATTGGTATATTTTGAAACAGTGAAGTGTTCTTGCAAAGCTGAAATGGATGCCTGCAGGGCAGTGTTGAAATTAGAGAGTTTTCAGAACTTCCCTCATTTGACAGCATTGAAAGAACAGACTGCCCAGAGTGTGTATTGTAATTTTCCTGTCACAACCTTGTGTATTCAGTGCCTCTGTCTTTTACACACATTATTGCACATCCCAAAAACACCTCCAGAGCACCAAGGCAAGTAGTGTTAGTGTAATTGTGATTAGGGCTGTAACTAACAATAACTTTAATGATCGATTAATCTATCGATTATTTTTAAGATTAATCTTATTATTTTCCGATTAGTCGATTAATCCTTTAGTCAACCTACCCAAAAATAATAATCGTAACTTCTGCCATTAATCTTTTAATGTTTTATTTAACACCGGGAAGTTTTATCACAATTGACAGCGTGATATTAAATAAACGAGTCCAATCGAGGTGCAAGTTCATCCATCAGATATTTTAAACAACCAACAAGGACTTTAAATGCTTTGTAATCAAGTGCAGAGAGTACGTTTGAGCCGAGCGCTTTGCAGCTTGCACCCACGGCAACTTCGGTTCAGATGAACGCAAATCATTTCTCCATCTCTGAGTAAACTAAACCCATCATAATACATTTCAGTGTGACTCTCACTTTATACGGTTCTGTTCATTCAGAAAATGTGCAGGTGCCAGTTCGGTTATAGGGTATGTTTACACGATAACGATGTATAAAAAAACGGGAAGGCTTTTTCTTTGTGCAGATGACAACGCTGTCCAAAACAATCTCCGTTGACACGAATCTGCAAAAATGACTAAAGACGCTGTATTGTGCCTGCCAGGTCAGTAGGTGATGTCATTTAGTAAAGAAACACTGCGCGCCTGCGCACATACGCATTCTTTTACAGAGCACTCACGCCAAATTTGCATGCCTATAGACTGAACACATAATGTATAAACACATAATGTATGTGCATGCCGTCACTGTTTTCACGATAGTGGTATCGTTTTCAAAAACTTGCACTTTGAAACTCGTTTTCAAAAGTTTGCATTTTCAGGCCCCAAAAATGCGGTTGTCACACTTGTCACACGCTGTATGAACGCAACTGCCGCTGCCATATTACCTATTAGGATTTGCTCTATAGTTTTGTTTTGTGTCTCGTTTCCGGCAAAATGCCAGAAGTGGCACATTCCAAGGGTGAGAATCCATGAACTGCATTATTAGACCATTTTCTAAGGCTGCACAATATATTAAGAGTTAAACCATTTAAAATTCAAAATATAGTAGTGCTATTGATAAAACACAAAGGCTGTCATTCAATTAAATAATGTGTTTTAAGTCATTTTGCAGGCTATTGTATACTTGTCACATCTATTTTAATTACCACAAAAAAATTAACTGATAACTCAATTAATCGTCAAAATAATCAACCGATTACTCGATTACTAAAATAATCGCCTGTGACAGCCCAAGTTTAAATTGTAATAATATTTCACAATGTTACTGTATGTATTTTTTTAATTAGATAAATGCAGTCTTGGCGAGCAGAACAGACTTCTCTTTAAAAACATTAAAAACCCCAAACTTTTGAACATTAGTGTACATCAGTATGATTACAGCAAATGTATGGTTTTTATAAGTCTTTTGTTTGATGTGTGTGTTCTGGTGCTTATTTTTGTTTATTGTCATGTATGAACGATTGGTTAAAGGCTATTGTTGCTAAAATTGCACACAGTTTGAGGTATTAAGCATTGAAGAAAGGTTGGGTGTTACTTTTCCAAGGATTCAGATTTGTGATTGTGACAAACAAAAAACAGGTAAAATCCCATAGACAAAGACTGGAAGGAGGGACTTGAGTCATATCTAAAGACCAGGATGTCATAGATGCTTGAGCCGGTTTTTTGACTTGGGCCTATAAATGAGTCAATAAACACCTACTAACCACCCACAACATCATTGTTGTTGTGAGTTTTGCATATGCAATTGGAAAACATCTAGCTTGTATTAAATTGAGCTGAACAGTTTATGCAAAACTTTAATGAAAGGCACATAATGTGATCTTCTCTCTCAACAGTTTATTCCTTCTTCCATCCACCCTCATTTACACAAGGCTGCTGCTTATGTTTCTTCATGTTTGTGTGAGTCATGGGAAGTGTCTGGTTATGGCAGAGCTTAGAGTCACTCAGAGCACTAAAGCCTAATGTGATCTGCACTCTGTTTGCTTTTCTGGTGCCAACGTCATCTTACACAAGCTCATCTGCTGCCATACCAGCTGTTTCCAGCTCACAGTCACATAATAACTCATAATAAATGGTAAATAAATTTTATATGTAGTATTTTAATATTACATTTAATTAATGTTATTCCATTGAATATATTTTGTGTGAATATGGCTAGATATTCAATTAATATGAGAGAATTGTCAAATGCTGATCTTGGTCAGAGTGCTTGTCTAGTGAGGTATTTATGTAAACAAAGTAGGTATGTGTATATATAAAAAGGCAGTACATCTGGTCTGCATCATAATAATGGATCTGTGCATTAGATCCTGTAGTGTAAAGGCTGATTTATACTTCTGCGTCGGACCTACGCCGGAGCCTCTGCGCTGTAGGCTATGTGTCTGTTTTCATTGTCGTTGTCAGCGTCGACATACATGCAGACCACTAGTAGGCAGTGTCCGCGTCATGTTGAGTATCAAGGCAAAAGCCGAAGAAGAAGCAGCTTGTCATGTACATTGTCAAAGAAGCGGCAAATAGGTAACTTTTGTTGCAGTATGACTGCATGTGTCCCCTGAAACAGAGCTGAAACATTCCTATGGAAGTTGAAAACACTCGCTCTTCTCTGATTGCTCCGCACCAGTTTTTTGACCTGAAGGAGTGGTTCTAGCAGACCAATCACAGTGCTTGTGGTCCGCATAGAATTGACGTGTTGTTACATTTTTGAAGAGGTGCACGTCAGGCTTCGTAGGCTACGCGTGCTACACACAGTCTACGCCGTAGCTACGGCGTACACTCGACGCAAAAGTATAAATCAGCCTTAATGGCAGACGAATAGAGTTCAACAATTGGGTTTTTACTGGGACTTTAATGAACAACTAAGGGGTGATCACACTTGGCATGTTTGGTTTGATTAAAACGAACTCTGGTGCGATTGCTAAGTATGAATGCTGCCATCCGAACCCTGGAGCAGCTGTGTGATCATCAGCAGTAAATGCTGCTCCATCTGAAAGCTGAATAAACAGAAGATTGAAATGCTTTGTTTAAACATGACAAATAAACACACAACTACGACAATATATGGTTTTTCTGAGTTCTTCATGCCTTCTTGGCTATTTTCATGATAATAAAGTATATTTATATTTCAGTGCTAATCAACATAGCCTTTATCACTGTATAGAATACTATGAAATATGTTGTGTGCCTTATTCTGTGTAAGAAGCCACATGAACTCACAGAAGGATGTTTTCAAACACTCAACTGATGTTATGAAGTGAGTTTGGAATAAAAACATGCTATTAAATTTAGTCTTTTGTTGGATAAGAGGTTCATAAATGCTTCTCACGTTTGGAAAGATGACGCGTGTTGCTTTTTTTAAATGCACGTCATAAGTGACTCAAATCCGCAGTGCTTTCAGATGGAGCAGCATTTACTACTGATCATTGAGCCGTGTTTCACTGACAAGCTGCGCATAAATAATTGCAGCGTGTGATTTCATTATTGCAATACGCCAAATCAGTTTATGCGTGGTTTTAGGTTAATTGCGATTAATCGTGCAGCCCTAATATGTATGCACATACAACTTTTTTGTATTAGGTTCAATGTTAAAGGGGTCCTATTATGCTTTTTCACTTTTTCAACTTTAGTTAGTGTGTGATGTTGCTGTTTGAGCATAAAAATATCTGCAAGGTTACAAAGCTAAAAGTCCACTCCAAAGGGAGATACTCTCTTTAACAGAAAACACTTTTCAAGAACTACAACAAACAGCTTGTTTGGACTACAACATACTTCTCCTGGATCTTTTGAAGTCACAATGGCACTCATTTAAATAATCCCCGTCCACGGAATATGCAAAAAAGGGAGCGAGGCCTGACTTGAGCTGTGCTAGAGAATACCTGCTTTTTGAAGCGTGTTGTTTTTCCACCCCAGTTCCAAAACCAATTTGTTTGGCCTTCCTAAGGTGGATGCACTTAGAAAACAGTAGTTAAAATTGATTATTTTTTCTTTGTGCTGCACATTTTACGGAGGACAGCTTCCAGAACCTAAGAGAGTACAATGCCAGCTATACACAAAAGCTTCTAGTGAGAGACGGAGCAATTCCCATTTTCTCGGTACATTCAGTTGTTTATGGATCACGACCTGTGAGTATTTATTATTTGTTGTTGTGTTTTCTATTAATTCTATTAATTTATGTTGTTGTTATGATTCGAACAAAGGGCAAAGCTGTCTTCTCCACTAGTCTGCTAGATAACATTACAGTGTTGATGTAGTGTTTAGCTACAGGGCTCTCGCTTTTGTAAGACTGTTCACTGATCCTTAGGAACTTACCACTCTGAAACATCCTGTAAAATCCGTGCTTGCAAAAGTTTCTGCACAATCCTCTTGTTCGTAGACATTCACAAGATCTGAATCGGGCTCTAATTGGTATGGCAAAATTGACGCAATCGTTAATATTTACACATGAGCAGATGAAACTCGTGGTTAAAGGATTAGTTCACTTTGAAATGAAAATTAGCCCAAGCTTTACTCACCCTCAAGCCATCCTAGGTGTATATGACTTTCTTCTTTCTGATGAACATAATCTTAGAAATATTAATAAATATCCTGACGCATCCAAGCTTTATAGTGGCAGTGAACAGGGTTCACAAGTATGAGCTGAAGAAAGTGCTTCCATCCACATCCATCCATCAAAAACGTGTACTCCACACAGTTCCAGGGGGTTAAAAAAGGCCTTCTGAAGTGAAGCGATGCGTTTGTGTAAAAAACAAACAAAAAAACAAAAACAAAAAAAAAAAATCCATATTTAACAAGTTATGAAGTAAAATATCTAGCTTCCGCTAGACTGCATTCCGTATTGAAGTTACGAAGAAAGTGTAAACTGGCATCACGTCAGTTACACTTTTCCCAAAAGTTGAATAGGGAGGGCGTAGGATGTAGCATAAGCTTTGTGAACTGCAAGAGTTTTACACTTTCTTCATACGTTGAATACGTAAGGCGGTCTGGCAGAAGCTAGATATTTTACTTCATAACTTGTTTAAATATGGATATTTTTTTACACAAACGCATCACTTTGCTGCAGAAGGCCTTTATTAACCCCCCGGAGCACACGTTTATGATGGATGGATGTGGATGGATGCACTTTCTTCAAATCATACTCACTGATCCCTATCACTGCCATTATAAAGCTTGGATGCATCAGGATATTTATTAATATTTCTTAGATTATGTTCATCAGAAAGAAGAAAGTCATATACACCTAGGATGGCTTGAGGGTGAGTAAAGCTTGGGCTACTTTTCATTTCAAAGTGAACTAATCCTTTAATGGTAAGAGGCATGACATTTCCAGAACACACTCTAAGCAGTTCGCCAATCACAACACACTGGGCCAGCTGACCAATCAGAGCATATTTCATATTTCGGAAGGAGAGGCTTCATTGAAACAGGAACTTAATGGTGCGTTTGAGTCAGATTGGGAATAGAGAAGCTGCAGTAATATAAAATATGTGAATAATGAATTTTTTGAACAATGGACCATGAAAACCTAGTGCATCCCAAAACAAAATCAACACTAATAGGACCCTTTTAAAATGATGTGTGAATGTTAAGACACATACTAACTAAATTTGTAATTGTGTTTGAAATATGCTTGTGTTTAGTGCAAGTTAGAAAAAAATGTTTCTCCCAAAACAAGCTGCTGTAAGTGTCAGAAATGTTGATGTGCAGGTACCCATATGGGCTTTCAGGTTACAGACAAGTCATTGCAGAATGAGTCTGCGATGGCCTTTCTGACTGCTCATCTCATTTGCTGCCACTTCCCAAATGAATGATTAATTAAAGGTGCTTTACTGGAGCGGCAGACCCATTCTTCATAATGAAAGTCACAGACTGTTACGCAATGCGCAGGGCAGATGAGCGCTCTCTCAAACTGTCTTTAAGTAACTTGGAATTGTAAATTTAGACGTGGAGCAGCAAACTGAAGCCATCACAGCTGTGCCTCGGATTTATTTGTCTGTCTGCTTTGGTCAGCTCAGTGTGTATTTACAAGCTTTTCTGTGTAAGGATTGGTTGTGAGAAGAGATATGGAATCTTGTTCTTGTTCTTCAATTAGTTTGATATACTTGATTAGCTGCCTTGTTCTGCTGTTGTGCTGGTTTATTACAGCCTGTGCTTCATTATCTCTATAATGGGGATTATTAGCGTATGAGGAAAAAAAAAAAAAAACATGTAGCTATTAGGCTAACTCAGTCCCTCCCGGTTGTGTGTGTGTGTGTGTGTGGTTACGGTCATCACTATCGAGCACCATTTGAAGGTGGGACTTCCTTTTCTGACACATGGTCATAGGAGCACAGGGTGTGAGAAGACAAGATTATTTGCTTTAGTAACCTTATGTAAAATGACATGAACTGTACATAAAATAGTTGTTTAAGTTGGTTAAGTTGTTTTAGCTTATTTTAATGCTTTTTTAATGCTTTTGTTTTATTTTAAATATACACTGCAAATTTTAAAGAGTGAATTTAACTCACTGTGACAGTGTTAACTAACAAACTCTTAAAGTGTAAAATTTTAACACCACAATGGATAATCAGAACACCAAAGTCGGTGTTCAAAGTTAACTTATTGACCTGGTCAACACTTAACCAACGTCCAAGTGAATTTTAAACTAAATTAATGTTGAGTATTTACATAGACCACTAGGATTTACACTATAGTTACAACAGTTACCATCTATTAGTGTTACCATCCCAATAACCAGACCATAAAGTGCTGCAATGAATACATTTGTATTATATTTCCTTTTAACAGGGCTTCTCATTACATTTAGGCCAGGGACAGGGCACTCAAAATACCCTGTACAATGACCTTGTTCAACATTAAACTTCATAAAACAAAGCTCATACCTGCTGTTTGCAGTCTATATGATGCAGCCGTTTGGTACATTATAAAACAGTCTGTAAGCATAAAACAATCAAAAATCGAAGAGCTTCAAGTATCATCAAAACCTTCACATAACATGACAGGTGCATTATGCAATACTCTGCAAACGTAACACTTAAACATTGTTCACTGACTCTTAGTTCCTGTTCATGAGCTTGGCTCTCAGTTCCTTCACCTTTGGACTCTCTTTAGTGGTGTCAACATCTATACTGTAGACTGTTGAATATGTACATGTTGCTGAGAGCATCATCATAGCTTACACTGAAAACGAAGTGCGCTTTAAATAGTTCATCAAAGGCTGCCAACGACATGGTTCCCTGACATGGAATGAGCATCTTGTCAATCACAATGTAGTAATTGCTGATGGCCCACTTGTGAGTTCCTGAGGCAAGGAGATATGGCTGGCGATGTCCCTCCAGTTTCTCCAAGTGTTCTTCTACGCTGCTGATTGACTGTGGGAAACATTACATATCAATTTACATAATACTATTCTTACTAGTTCAGGGTTTCTGCAAGTATCATTAAATCTAATTTAATGCTCTTTAATGCCATACACGACCTTAGCATTTTTTTATGTACTTTTGAATTTTTTTTTTTTTATCTTATTGGAATTAAAACTAGGAATTGATAAGCAGAATCGGAATCAGAATCGATAAAATTCAAAAGATAACCAGCCCTATTAGTGAGCAGAAGAGACTTATTTAAAATTTAAAAAAAAATTAATGACTTTTAATTCTATTTAAAGTGTTAGTTCACCCAAAAATGAAAATGTCATTTATTACTCAGCCTCATGTCGTTCTACACTGTAAGACTTTCATTCATCTTCAGAACACAAATTAAGTTATTTTTGATGAAAATCG
The DNA here is from genome assembly GCF_019924925.1 of Ctenopharyngodon idella. NCBI lineage: Eukaryota > Metazoa > Chordata > Actinopteri > Cypriniformes > Xenocyprididae > Ctenopharyngodon > Ctenopharyngodon idella. The sequence goes on along the minus strand of NC_067229.1, from coordinate 20,173,060 downwards.
ATGGCTCAGTGAGGACTCCATTGAGAGAAAAGCCACCGAACTTCTCAAGATCCAGAAAGATACTAAAAACATATTTAAAACAGTTCATGTGACTACAGTGGTTCTACCTTAATATTATATTATATTAAGTGACGAGAATATTTTTTGTGCACCAAAAAAAAAAAAAGACTTTTCAACAATATCTAGAGATGGGCGATTTCGAAGCGCTGCTTCAAATCTTTTGTTTAGAATCAGCGGTTTGGAGCGCCAAAGTCACGTGATTTCAGCAGTTCGACACGTGATCCGAACCACTGATTTGAAACAAAAGCTTCGAAGCAGTGTTTTGAAATTGGCCATCACTAGATATTGTTGAAAAGTCATTGTGACAAGCAGGGCAGGGCGAGAGCCGTGAGGGAACGACGCGAGGCCGGTGACGTGAGTGATATTGAGTGTCAGCTGCGCGTCGCACCGGTCTCGTATCTCTCACCGAGGAGAACATTTAACAACTTTAATAAACAAAATAAACAAATACAAAACGAAAGTAAAATGTGTGACTGCCGCCCACACAAACATAATAAAACATAACTTAAAGTCCAGGCCTGGTCCTCTCTCATCCTTCGCTGTCGTCGCTCCTCCTTTTATGCTTCCGGAGCTCCTCGGTGAGAGATACGAGACCGGTGCAACGCGCAGCTGCCGCTCAGTATCACTTGCATCACTGGCCTCGCACTGTTCCCTCACGGCTCTCGCCTCACCATGCTCGTCACAGTCGTTATTTAGTTTTTTTGGTGCACAAAAAGTATTCTCGTCGATTTATAATATTAAGGTAGAACCACTGTACTCACATGAACTGTTTTGAATATGTTTTTAGTACCTTTATGGATCTTGAGAGGTTCGGTGGCTTTGCTCTCAATAGAGGCCTCACTGAGCCATCGAATTTCATCAAAAATATCTTAATTTGCATTCCGAAAATGAACAAAGGTCTTACGGGTGTGGAACGACATGAGGGTGAGTAATAAATGACATTTAAATTTTTGGGTGAACTAACCCTTTAAATAGAATTAAAAGTCATTAATTTTAAGGCCCTTTTTTCGTGAAATCCATTTAATGACTTTTAATGCTTTTTAGTGCCCCGTGGAAACCATGTAGTTTGTGCTACCCACTAAAAATCACAAACTGTAGCCTGGCACATACCTTGTGAAATGCAGCTAGATGGTCCATGGCCTGAGCTGCGCTGATCTTCAGTTTTTTTCTTTTTTAAAGGTTGTGGTGGCAGGATATGCAGAAGCAGCAGAAAATATGTCGTATCACTGTCCCACTCTAAAAAGAAACAAAAACAAAAAAGTGTTTTTTTCCCCCTCCCTTTTTTGTGTTGTTGTCACATGAGTGCTGTGAAATGAATACCTGGGTGATCCTCTGAAGATTCATCATTGTACTGATTCCTGGCAGACTTCAGCAAACTCTGGATCACTGAGGTGGTAGTAAGGTTCTCTGCTTCTCTTATCACCTTTTCCTTATAGAATGTAGGCCACTTCTCCAGCAGTTTGACAGCTGTTTGTGGACCAAAGAGGAGGCTAAAACCTTGAGCTATCTGCAGCTACAGAAACAGAAACTTTAATTCATATTTCTGACAATCATATACTAAGTTCAGAGATATTAATTGTAATTGAAAAAAAGGATGCCAATACTTACCAGATCTTTAGTGTCCAGCAGCCTTGGAAACACTCTGAGGATGGTGTGTGATTCATCAGGATTGTGGATGAAAGATATTCACAAGATTTATAAATTCAATACATACTTTTACAATACATGTCTTGTGCTGATAATATCTGCGTAACGTTACACATTTACTACCAATGTGGGCAGAATTTATATTAATCATATTCCTTTTTAGGACTTTAACACACAATTATTAAATATCTAACTTCACAAGGTTATGTTAGCCTCATGGCAACTTTACAGATAAAAACCAAACTACTTACCTGAAGAAGAAAATTTTAAAAGTAGTGTCTCGTGATCCTGTTGATTCCTACATAACAAGAGAACGTATATCAAATTTATTGTTAAAATAAAGTAAACGCCATCAGAGGTATTTCATTAGTTTGTGACACACTTATCTTCAATGATAATAAGCGATTAACGTTGACGTTGCTGAATAACGTTAGATTGCGCGCGATATTACACAATTAAACAAAACCCCGGAAATAGCTGCCCACTAAAACTTTCAAATCTCTCTTACTCGAGATGAAAGTGAGTGATAGAAAAATATGTCTCAAATAACTGTAATTTTATATTATTGTTGGAATCATCCCTCAGGCCGGATTGGACACCTCCGTGGGCTATGCTCTGCCTGCGGGCCGTATGTTCGACACACCTAACGTTACCATATCAGCTACTCCGATAAATTTCATGTTTGCACAAAAAGAGCCATACAATGCAAGCACAGAGTAAAAAGTTTACCTTGAGACACTTCTTAGTTATAACCGACAGGAGCAATATTTAAAACCGCTTCAGATGGCGCGCCTTGTGTAACAAACAAGGACAAATAAATCATTTGCGCGTTAATATATCCCCGTATGTAAACATATTTTAAACTAACACTAAATTAATAATTTTAATATAAAATATCCATTAAATGCAAACTTTAAAGTAGCTTTAACTCACCAGTTGTCGTTTCTCATCCTCCGCATGGCACAAGAAAATGGCGTCTGGAAAAATCTTTCAGCGAGATCGCTGAATAAATGCCCGGATGTAGCAAATAACACTGGGGGGTGTTGGATACCTGTAACTCTGTGATTACACTGAGGCAAACAAGCTTTTAACACTGATGGTGTTAATTTCTCTAAATTTTACACTGTAACTTCAACACTTTACTCTGAATTGGCTTAACACTGATAAATTTGCTGTGTATTTAAGTCATTCTGAGGCCCTTTGGAAGTTCCCCAACCACTATAACAGTAATGTTCATTTGGTCAGCTATTTTTGATTTAGTCTGTGTAAAATGTCCTTTTTTAGTTTTTATCACATTCAGTCAACCTATCCTGTTTTTGTTTTGAGAAGTTTTAATTTGGGAATTTTAGTCTAGTTTAAGTCAGTGAAGATTTGAGGCCCATTCACACTGAGGACGATAAAACTATAACAATGATGATAAAGATATAGTTCTAAAATTCATTACAAATGGAAAAAAATAGCAGAGTTTACACCACAGCTATAATGATAACGACACGGAGGAACATCATCGTTGGAATCACATTCAGAACGATTTTTTCCAGCTGATGAACAATAAAAATTATGACAGCCAATCAGAATCCATCCTGCTTTAAAGAGCTCAAGCATTTGAAGTGGCAGATGAGAAAACTGCAGCGTGCGCTTAGAATAAACAGAACGATATCGTCTGCTGGTGTGGACACTAATATAGATATCTTTATAGTTATTGTTCTTGGTGACAGAAAATCTGATGAGAAGATGAAGAGCAAAGTGATGTCATCAAAATCATTGACCCATATTGGCGGAAGTGAGAGACTGTAAGATTTGAATGCTTATATCTTCTAAATGATTTTTTTTTTTTTTTTTTTCATTGTTTTTCATTTCACTAGATTATAGATAATAGTAAGACTAACATATTCATACTAAAAACCAAAAAACTTCCATTTTGATTTCATGGGGACTTATAATTTTAATATTAATTCCAAATTTTGTTAATGTTTTATAGGTCATGAGTATTTTTCATCATAGTTTTCATTAAATTAACACTACATGGAAGGCAGCTGCTTATTCAGAATGTCACCTTACCTCAAAGAAATTACATACAAAATACCCATTTTAAACAATTGTAACATCCCCTGATTTATACAAAGCATTGTTTCTGGAGGTAAAAAAAGGCTGCATTTACACTGCAAGTCTTAATGCACAGATCCAATCTTTTGACCAGATCAGATTTTTTTGGCCAGTCTGTTTACATTCACTTTAGATGCGACTGGTATCTGATATCTGTGTTTACATTAATTCCCACCCAAAATGATTGTCATTGATAGCTTTACATGCACATGGTAGACCTTCGGGTTTTGAATGGCCGTGCTATTAAAATTATTTATATATTTCACGTCGGGTGGCCATGATTGCCTGCCAGAATGGATGTTACCAGCGCAAAATCTGACTGAACGAATATAGACTGGAAAAATAAAGGTAATTTGCATTTATTTTACCCCATGCAGATTTTTCTGTTTACTCGTGTGCAACAAATTCCGATCTGTGTCAGATGTGAGCAAAAAAATCTAATTTTTTTGTGCCAGTGTAAACGCAGCCAATGCAACACACAAGCACACACAAAAAATGATTAAAATGTGTTATTCAACTGAACGGAATCTCCGTTAAACGGAAGATTCACCACAAAAAAAGTTGCTTGAGTTGGGCATGACAAAGAAACAGAATGAAAATTCACCCTATCTATCAGAACATGTTATATACCTTTGTTACTTTTGTTTCATTGCGACAAAATATTTGCTATGCAAGGAGGTTTACTTGGATTTGGTTTTCCTTCCTCAAACTTTTTTTTTTTTTGTATTCTTAAAAATTATTAGTTCACTCTCCTAACAAATCTATGAGTCAGTTAACATGGATTGGTAATCACAGCACAGTTTTGAAAAAAGGAGCTCAAGATGTTCATGTTGGCACACAGAATGAGTTCCAGCATCTTACTCTTGGAAAGTGTAGAGGGGAAATGGGATGGAAACACACAAAGGATGAGTCAAAAGATTCAGACTTTAATTGAATACATGTGTTGCCAATGGGGTTGGATGATGTGGCAGTCTAACATACAAGTGGAGATTTCCCTGCCTTCTCTGGGCATGATTCAATAGAAGACACTCAGCACAGACACCAGCTGTTCAGACTTTAGGAGAACATGTCCAGCATGCTACCGGAGAAGGTTTTGCATAAAGCACCAGGTGGACTGAGAGTTTGTGTCTATGCAAAGAGCCGTCACATATCCCACAAACCAAAGCCATTATATGTTATTTCTGAGGAAATTCAACAGCTCAAGGAATCTGAGGCCAGATTCATTAAACATTCCTTCATTCTGAATGGCTTCTTTTTCTTTTTTAACTTAAGAAAGTAATAAATATTTTGAATTCCCCCCAAAAAAACATTTCCTAAGAATGTTCTCATAATTTTTTCTTAAGTGAGGTCACATTAGCAAAATTTCAGTAAAATTTTATATGCAAAAACTGTCTCTTGTCAATAGTGTAGTGATGTATAAAGTAGTGTTGTCAAAAATAACGATATTTCGAGGTCCACCGGTATACCGGGTCCAAATTTCGCTGCATTATTATGTGTAATTCTACTCTTTCCCGCAGATTTCACGCTCTCATCCGAAGTGCACTCGCAGAACAAAGCCACCTCTGACATATAGCTCACAAGTGCCAAAATCATTTTTGTAGCTTATTAATGGTCAAATACACAAAAATAATGTCACAATGCCCATATCGGTGAGTATTAAAGTAAACACAGTCGTAAACAGTTCAGGAAAGCGCATGTGTAACAGTATTTTGGATCCGTGTGTACGTCAGGGCTTAAAGGGACAGCA